>NW_025960821.1:0-76931 GCF_023159225.1 Perognathus longimembris pacificus | reverse complement strand
CCCGTGGACGCGGGCTCACCGACCCCGCCGGTTCTGTGCCATCGCCTCTCGAGCTTCCGATGGTGCAAACGAGGAAGGGAATCCTGCCTGTCGCTAACTCAGACAAATACTTGCGTTGTGAATGACTTCAAGTCATGCACACTCAAAGCGGTAGCACTGTCGAGTCACTACACACATAACAATGAAGCCAGAATTCTGCAGAAGAGTTGTTTGTGTTGAACCGTTGAATGGGAGGGCACATGTGTTCAGAAACTAGCCGCCGCGCGAAAGCATCTGTACAGCGGTATCGGGAAGCAATGCAGCCTCCGAGCACCGGCTCTGCGCCGCCGCCGGGAGGCTCGGGGTAGGGCCACCTCCCGCCCCGGGCCCGTCTCCCTGCTCTGCGGGGGGCCGGGGGAGGCCCGAGGCGGGAGCCCCAGCCGCGGGCAGGGCCGCTGCCCCGAGCCCGGGCACCTTCTGCGGGGAGGAAGGGCTGTGGGGGAGTCTTCGTAGATGAGCGGGCCGTGCCTTTCTTGGGCCGGTGTCTGTGGAGCAGCAGGTTTGGAGGAGCTCGTGCCGGGTAGGGTAGGGGCCAGCGAGGCGGAGAGGCCTCCCCAGGGGCCCGGACACCCAGGTGAAGAAGGGGAAGGAGGCCTGTGGAGCCTTGGGTAAACCGGGCGAGCACGCCCTGGGGTGGGGTGTCCTGCAGGACACAAGGGTGCTTCCCTGGGGGGGGGGGGTGACGCCGAGACGCCCCCGGCCCCCACTGCGGGAGCAGCAGGCGGTGAGGACCTAGGAGCGTCCACCAGCCACACGCTGGACTCTGTCACCTCAGGTCATTTCTGGATCCGAGTGGTCTTGCGCGTCACAGAGCCGGCGAGGTTTTCATTAAGCAAAGCAAAGAGCCAGGCCCCGTGGCGGCCGGGCTGACCCAGCTTCCGAGCTCTGGTGATCCTCCTCTTGATTCCCAAAGAGCCAGGCCCCGCTCGCCTGGCCGCCAAGGTCCCAGGCGGAAGCGATCGGATCCACACCCGGGTGGTGTGTTCTGTGTTCGAAGCAGAGTGCTTTCCATCAGTGCTCTGCTGGGTGCGAGGCGAAGCGGCCCCGCGAGCCGCTGCAGGGAGATTCTGGGACATCTTGTTGAAGAACAACGCACATGCTAAAGAGAAGTAAAACTGTGATGCTCTGCCATAGATATCTGCTTCTACCTGCACTACACTTGTAGCAGGGTAGAGAAGAGGCCACGGGAGAGGTCCACGTATAAAGCTTTGGACTGAGTGAGAAGGGAAATTATTCACGTTTGTTCATTTATTCCTCATAATTGAGCCAGGTACGTGTATTCCTTATTCAAAAACACAATTCAGAGGAAAGATGGCAGAGATTGTTCAAGTAGGTCATGCATATGTCTTCCCAGCTCTCTTGGCAGGAGATAAAATGTTGTGATGAATTTGATTTTTCAAGGAAAGGAACTGAGGGTCCCTTGGTTCCCCCCCAGCAGAGCTCAGGCGTGGCGGGACCCCCTCTCCAGGAAGCCCGCTTTCAGAAGCCGTGGTCAGCACTGTCATAGGGACACTGTTTGACCTGAGAACTAGAACCAGCGACAAGAGATAGGGAGCAGAGCAACATGATGGCGCTGATGACCCTGGAGGTCAGGAGGGAGAAGAAAGAATCGTGCTTTGAAGAGGATTTCCTGCCTAATGAGCACGTCCGCGCCTGCGTAGTTTGTGGCACTGGAAGGGGAGGAAGAAGGAGAGGAGAGGCGCGCGTGGAAGGCAGGGAAGGAGCAAGGAAGGGAGATTTTCAACAAGTAAGGAGAGAAGTAAGGAGATGGAGAAGCATGTGAAGGAAGGAAGGGACACTGCCTTGTTAACAGATGCAAAAGTGCTCAGTTACCGTCAATGACTACTTCCGGTAGCTCGTCTTTCATGCAGGCTCATTCTAAAATTAGCTAATTTAAACCTAGATGTTCAAGATAGAAAATAAGAGTGTGTGGTCATTTATTCACTTATTAAATACTTGTATTTTTAAGGTCAAAATATCAAAGTTATTTAAAGCCCCTTTGAATATAGATGCAAGAAATAGCGAGGGGGACAGAAATGGACAAACAGAAGCAATGATGTTATGAATTCTTCAGTATGAAACAAGAAAATGTGATTCATCTTATTAGATATAGTGGATTTTGTTTCTGTGTGTGTGTGTGTGTGTGTGTGTGTGTGTGTGTGTGGTAATGGTACTAGAGTTTGAACTCAGGGCTTGTGCTACTGCTAGGCTTTTTCACTCAAGGCTGGCACGTTGCCACTCGAGCCACACTTTTTAATATATTAAAATAGCTGCAAAAGGCCAGGCACTGGTGGCTCACGCCTGTAATCCTAGCTACTCAGGAGGCTGAAGATCGTGGTCCGAAGCCAGGCCAGGCAGAAAAGTCCCTGAGAGACTCTTATCTCAAATTAACCACTCGAAAACTGGAAATGGTGCTGTGGTCCGAGTGGTAGAGCGCTAGCCTTAGGCACAAAGAGGCTGGGGACAGCGCCCAGGCCCTGAGTCCAGACTCCACGACCAACAAAAAACAAAAGCGAAAATAAATAAAAATAGCTACAAGGAAAGATAGACAATTAGGGGATGTGAACATAGGCTGTATATTTTACAATATGATTTCAAGAGTGTGAGCTTCCTTTTCGTTAAGCTTGCATATGGGTTTTGCAGGAGCGCTAGTTTGCTCCCTCGGGCGAGAAGTCTTGAAGTCTATGAGAGTGAGCGGCCACATTTTGTGAAATGCACTTTGCAGATATTGAGAGCTAAGAGTGTGTGTGTGTGGGGAGCCTGAATGCACCTGTGTGTGGTGTGTGTGCGTATATTGTATATGGTGTGCATGTGTAGATGTGAACATGTATGTGTATTACACGCTGATGTCTATGTGTGTGTGATTCGTATACCCCATCTACACTGGACATTATGTATAGTACAATCTAGGACGTCCTAAGAACCTTAGTTCAACATGTTGAAATATAACCTCTTTGTACAACCACTTAAAGATAATAAAAACAAAGAACCTTCGTTTACTCATTTTCCTTAATGCTGTATTTCCTAAGCATTAAGTATTCAAGTCTGTCTCCAACATCTTTATTATTTAAGGAAAGTTGGGCTATCTTTACTGAGTGGAATCATTTTGAGCTGGAACTGCTGGCTCAGCCTGCATCAGAGACAAGCCCATAGAACAGGGGGCTGCATGGGCTGGAAAGGTGGCCTAGTGGTAGAGTGCTCGCCTTGCATGCATGAAGCCCTGGGTTCGATTCCTCAGCATCACATACACAGAAAAAGCCAGAAGTGGTGCTGTGGCTCAAGAGCTAGAGTGTTAGCCTTGAGCAAAACAACAAACAAACAGACAGGGACAGGGCTGAGCCCCGAGTTCAAGCCCCAGTATTGGCAAAAATAAAAAAAAATAAATAAAAGAACAGGGAGCTGCCCCTTATTTACAGCCTGTGAGGAGGAGAGGAGGAGAGGCCCCTCAGAGGCCAGGGCGCTGGCCAACTCCAGGAAGGCCCAGAATCCCCTCCCGCAAAGCCAGGACGGGCCCACCACCAGGTCCTCACAAGAGCCCAGGAAGGCAGAGGAAGAAGCCGCTTGAGAGCACAGAATGCTGTGATCCAAATTAGTCAGGATGCCCGGGGCTGGTTAAAACGGGAGCCCCATGTCACCTGAGAAAGCACGGCCCACAGTGCACAGTCATGAGCCCCATGTCACCCCGGAAAGCATGACACACAGGGCACAGTCATGAGCCCCATGTCACCTGAGAAAGCACGACCCACAGTGCACAGTCATGAGCCCCATGTCACCTGAGAAAGCACGACCCACAGTGCACAGTCATGAGCCCCATGTCACCTGGAAAGCACGACCCACAGTGCACAGTCATGAGCCCCACGTCACCTGAGAAAGCACGGCCCACAGTGCACAGTCATGAGCCCCACGTCACCTGAGAAAGCACGGCCCACAGGGCACAGTCATGAGCCCCATGTCACCCCGGAAAGCACAGCCCACAGTGCACAGTCATGAGCCCCATGTCACCCCAGAAAGCACGGCCCACAGTGCACAGTCATGAGCCCCATGTCACCTGAGAAAGCACGGCCCACAGTGCACAGTCATGAGCCCCATGTCACCCCAGAAAGCACGGCCCACAGTGCACAGTCATGAGCCCCATGTCACCCCAGGAAAGCATGACACACAGGGCACAGTCATGAGCCCCATGTCACCTGAGAAAGCACGACCCACAGTGCACAGTCATGAGCCCCATGTCACCTGAGAAAGCACGGCCCACAGTGCACAGTCATGAGCCCCATGTCACCCTGGAAAGCACGACCCACAGTGCACAGTCATGAGCCCCACGTCACCTGAGAAAGCACAGCCCACAGTGCACAGTCATGAGCCCCATGTCACCCTGGAAAGCACGACCCACAGTGCACAGTCATGAGCCCCATGTCACCCCGGAAAGCATGACACACAGGGCACAGTCATGAGCCCCACGTCACCTGAGAAAGCACAGCCCACAGTGCACAGTCATGAGCCCCATGTCACCCTGGAAAGCACGACCCACAGTGCACAGTCATGAGCCCCATGTCACCTGAGAAAGCACAGCCCACAGGGCACAGTCATGAGCCCCATGTCACCCCGGAAAGCACGACCCACAGTGCACAGTCATGAGCCCCATGTCACCTCAGAAAGCATGACCCACAGTGCACAGTCATGAGCCCCATGTCACCCCGAAAGCATGACACACAGTGCACAGTCATGAGCCCCATGTCACCTGAGAAAGCACAGCCCACAGTGCACAGTCATGAGCCCCATGTCACCCTGAAAGCACGGCCCACAGTGCACAGTCAGGAGCCCCATGTCACCTCAGAAAGCACAGCCCACAGTGCACAGTCACTTCTTGCTATATCACAACCAGCTTCCGGCTGGGTGGCCCTTCGTGGTGCAGCTCTGCCATCTGGAGTCGCTGGCATTTCAGTAGAGGGACTGGGGACAAGCAGGACACTGGGTCAGCCAGGACGATGCTCTGTGGAGAGGGCATGGGACTTCGAGGGGCGGGGGGGGGCAGTTTGGGTTACCTGAGGTTTGTAGGGGCAGGGCAGGAGGTTTGAGGGGATGGAGGAAGATGTCTGGGCATGCTCAGCCCTCCCTCCCTCCCTCCCGACAAGGTCGCTAGGACCTGGAGATGTCTGAGGCCCAGGAGGTGGTCCAGGGTCTCTCTCTCTGTCCCATGGCAAGTTGGAAGAGGACATCTACTGCAGCCACTGTCCCTGTGAGCATGCTCACCCCACTGTCTCCCTTGTGCCGAGTCTATCCTTCCCAAATAAGTGTTATTAGCGTAGCCCAGCAGTCCCACAGAGCTGCCCATTTGGGCAGGATTTCAGGGAGCTGGGGGACCCAGTTCAGGCTCAATGAGCCTGTGTTTCCCTCTGAAATGAACAAACTGACCTCTGCCCTTCAGCCTGGGGCATCTTTCCCGGGGGTGTGAATCCGAGGGGCTGCATTCGCAAGCCTGCCCTGGACAGCAACCTGGTCTCCAGCTCTCAGAGAAGTTCCTCAACAGCCAGCCAGAGACACAGGGGAGGAGCTAGGACAGACTCCTGATCGCCACGCAGGGCCTACATCTCACAGCCCACAAAGAGAGGGCCTGGAGGTTTCATAAAAACCCATAGGTTCTTAGGTGCATGAACAAGGGCCACAGCCGTGAGCTCAGGAAATTCCCCAGGGCCTGGGCCCCACCCGGGAGGCCCTTGGACCATAGACCTGTCCACCCAAGGACCCTCATCCTTTTAATTTTGTCACCTACAGCACCCATGACCCACACTTCTTTTCAATTTTTCTTTACCATAAACCATAGTTTGTTCGTACATTTATTTTTAACTGGCACAGAAACATAAAAACCGCATATATAAATGGGAGCTCTGTGATGTTTAGACACATGTACACATCATGTGCAGCTTAAATCTTGTTAAATATGTCTGTCATGTCAAGCATCACTTCTTTTGAAAAAATATTTTATTATCTTTAAGTAGTTGTACAAAGGAGTTACCCTTCAATGTGTCAGTTTATGAATGTAGTGCACCTTGATTGATGCCCCCCTTTCATCATTCTCTCCATTTACCCCCCTCCATTTTCCCAGTTCCATAGACTATGCCCTGAGTGTTATGACTGCATTCTCCCTGTCTCCCTCTTTTTATTTCTCTCCCCTCTCCTCTTGACCTCTCTGCCCCACCTGACCTCTCAAATACCAATTGCCTGGCATTCACCTTGTTTTACTCACCTAATGCCATTTGAATGCTTCCCTGAACACTCCATACGTTGGTTAAGTCATTTGTGTACACTTGCATACAGACCTCTATGTGTTTACTTTTATATTTATAAATTAGTTGTAACTCCCGCATATGACAGAAGACATGCATCCTTTGTCTCTTTGGGACTGACTTACGTGACATAATTTTTTTTCTGGGTCCTTCCATTTCTTTGCAAATGGTGTAATATAACTTATCCTAATGGATGAGTAATATTCCATTGTGTGTAGATGGATGGATAGACAGACAGATCAATCAATCGATCACATGTTCTTGATCATTTCATCCTTTGTGGAGATTTTTTTTTTGGGGGGGGGGTCTCTGATTCCATACCTTGGCTACTGTGAATAGGGCTACAATAGACATGATTGTGCTGATGGATTTACTATATCCTGATTTGTAACCTTGTGGATAAATGTGCAGGAGCGGAACTACTAGATTATAGGAAAGCAAGTTTACATTCCCACCAACTGTAGTAGCCAGCGTTCACTTTTGGCCGTATTCATGCTAACATCTGTTATTGTTTGCTTTCTTGACGATGCCCATTCTAACTGGGGTGAGGTGAGATCTCATTGTTGTTTTGATTTATATTTCCTTTATGGCCAGAGATGTTGAACATTTCTTCACGTGTCTCTTGGCCATTTTCACTTCTTCTGAGAAATCTCTAATTAGTTCATTTGCCCTTTATTAATTGGGTTGTTGATTCTTTGAGGGTTTTGTTTCCTGAGCTCTTTGCATATTCTGGATATTCGGCCACTGTCTTATGTATAGCTGGCAAAGGTTTCCTCCTATTCTGTACGCTGTTATTTTGCCTTTTGGGGCCTGGAATGAGGAGAGAGGTACCATCAAGCTCAGAGCCATGCGTGGGGGCGACTTCCTGATGCCCCCAGAATGTTCCTGAGCAGCAAGGGGGCAGGGGGGGATCCTCTGCCACAACCGCTGTGTGATCATTAGGGAGTTTCCAGAGAGCTCAGCTGAACACCACCATGCTCTGCACACCTGAGCACCTAATTAAACATGCGTTTGCACTGGAAAAGAGCCAGCCCACCTGGGTGCCTCAGGGCTTAGAGGATCCCGTGACTACCCAGCCCCAAACCCCATTTTCAAGTCGGCAGTGCTTCCCCTCCTCCCTGGGCTCTGTGGGCAACACCCACCGGCCCTCCGTCCTCATCAGGCCTCTCCCTCCTGGGCGAAGACCCCGCTCTGTGACGCTTCAAGTCGAGGTGCCTCAGCCTCGCCGGCGGCCTCTGGCCCTGGCGACAGCAGTCTGTAGATGGTGGTATGTGTTTCCTGGGATGTGAGGTGAGCTTGGGTGTTGCCACATCCCTAGTCCAGTTGTGTGAGGGTGAAGCACTAGACTGCCACAAAACCAAAGAGAATAAAAGCCTAGAGGCCGCGTGGGAGCCGCACTGATAACCCAGGCGCGAGGACAGCCTGGAGGGAGCAGGCTCAGTGCCCTCCACCACCGTCACTGCCCAGACGGGGCTCCGCAGGCCGATGACACCGGGTTGTCGTTGGTTTGCCTCGTCTTCGTGTGATCAGCATCTCGGGGAAGTTTCGCGGACACGTAGGCCAGCGGGTTCCCTTCTGCAGCACCGCCTGCCTGTTTCCCAGCATGCAGCCAGTGGGGGGTTGCACCCTTCTCCTCCCCAGGGGACCTCAGAAGACCCTGGGGAATGGAAGCATGTTTGAGGGACACGATGGCTGGTGTCATTTCTACAAGGCCTGCACACCAGTCCCAAGACTCCAGTCCACAGCGAATGCCCTCCGGGGAGGAGTACGCATGGTGCCATTCTGACCACCAGTAGATACTAGTGCCCACCCCCGACCCCCACCCGCAGGTCCTCCCGCCGTGCCAGGCCCCAGGTCCATGTGCTCTGCTTGCTTGTTGGTAAACATGGGCTTTGGTCAATTGTGGCTTCCATTTTCCTGATCTTCACATCAATCTCAATGCCTGTATGTTTGGTTTCCCGTGTGTGTGTGTGTGTGTGTGTGTGTGTGTGTGCTTGTGTGCCTGTGCCCAAATGTGTTGTGTATTCTGCATGCTCTTGTGCACATGCATGCATGCAAATGGGTGTGTGGGCCACAAGGCACATGGTGAGAGGAGACACGGAATAAAGAGCTGAGAGCAGGGGTAAACTGCAGTGTGCTTTGAGGTGGTGGCCACGCCCAGCTCCCCTTCTGCTTCCACCGCTTCAGCACGGAGAAGAAAGGAGCCGTCAGGTGCTGCGCGTTTCTGATAGGCCCTGGCAGGTCTTGTCAGGTGCGGCCCAGGGATGACAGCCTGGAACATGCAAATTACTGCCACCGAGGTGACGGTGCCAAACATGCTGCTTTACAGCTCCCTGCGAGTCTGACAAACCTCTCCTTGCAATTAAAAAAAAATAGGAAACAATGGCAGGGAATCAAAAGGTCGTTTCTTTCCTCTTCAATCTGCCTAGCAAGGGACAAGGCCTATGTAAGTTTTGTCTCCTTGATATGGCTCCCAAACCACTTTTCGTGGGCAGCGAGAGCTGGGTGCACCCACCTACGGCTGTGGCTGGCAAGGCAACGGATGTACAGGTGGGGAGGGTTAGAGAAACGGGAGCCCCCACCCCATCCAGGTGGGCGAGATGTGCAGGCAGCGGGAACATGGGGAGCTCAGAGTGCAGGGGCAAGAGGAGCAGGCGGAAGTCCTCGCAGCCCAGAGTATGAGTCGCAGGCACAATCCGGGGAGGCAGTTTTCTGGAGAGGCTGGCACTATGGACTACAGACTACTGTAAATGTCCAGAGGAATAACAAACAGACCTTTTAACTATATACTAGCCCATCTGAAGAAGAAAACCAAAATCACAAGCCGTGGTGATAACTACGTCAACAAGAAAACATGTTTCTATGGCAGCCAATGTTTTCTTTGAAAGAAAATGAGACCACAGTGAAGTTCCCGCAACACCCAATGAGGCAGACAGTGGTGTCAGGAGGGGACTATGGAGTCCACCTGTACAGAATGTTCATGAAACTGAAATCTGTCCACTTCCATCTCCTCTCTGTTTTCATATGCTCAGCACATAGATCTCGAGTTTCTCATTGTCTTCCAATCTGTCAACAATAACAACAAAAGAAAGTCAAGTGGAAGTAAAACAGGTACGACGGACCCAGTGTTCACTTGTAGCTCCCATCACTCTGTTCTTCCCTTTATGGTAGCAGAATCACTCTTCAGAAAAAGATAATAATATCTGGATATCAGTGGCTCACACCTATAATCCTAGCTACTCGGGAGGCTGAGATCTGAGGATCACAGTTTGAAGCCAGACTGGGCAGGAAAGTATCTGAGACTCTTATCTCCAATTAACCCCTAGGAAACCAGAAGTGGAGCTGTGGCTCAAAGTTGTAGAGCACTAGCCTTGAGTAAAAGAGCTCAGGGATAGTGCCCAGGCCCTGAGTTCAATAACCAACAAAAGAAAGAATATCATTAAGTGTGTGTTTTATCAAAGTCTTGTAACATGAACACACTAAATGTCCTAGCTTACTGGGCAGAATCATGAACCACCCCAGGGTCCTGGAGAGAGCAGTGACAGAATCATGAACCACCCCAGGGTGCTGGAGAAATCAGTGAGTCGCACTGGGTACCTGGCACCCACACATACCATATTCTCTCTTTAATCTGTTTTCAGTACATTATCTAATTTTATGGTGCACTTTATGGGCTGAGATAAAACCTAAAAGCAAAGTTAATATTCATTCTTGCCATTTTAGGCAGTGGTTCCGCTGCACAGTCTGTTTGGGTCTGTTCTATGCCACACACGAGCTGTGGCTCACCATCATCTCAGCTGAACCTTTAGTCCTGGCTGATGACTGCCTGTAACTGGATGGAAGTTCTATTGTACTTAATTGTGAGAGAAGTCTTCAGATTCCTTCCCAAGCTGATGGAAACAAACGGAAGAGGCAACGGATCACTAAGACAAAGCTGTCCTTTCTTCCCGTCCCTCCACACCTTCCTCAGCCTAGCCGCTCAGCTGGCTTCCTTTCTCCCACGTCTCGGCTGCCCCAGGCCCCCGCGGCCCGATGGCTGCCCCTGAGCTCACAGTGCCCGACACCCAGCGCCACATCTTCTCCCACTCTTTGTCACTGAAGGACAGACATGAGAGGTTGGGTGGCCAACACTGAACTCATTTCAAAGGATCAGAACACTTCACTGTTCACATGAATAAGCACAATCACAGTGAGTCCACATTTCATTTTTAAATTAGACATTGTTCTTCACACTTGTTCATGAGGAGGGAAGAAGCGGAGGTTTATGGAAAGCAGGAGATAGTTCACATAATTGAGTCACTGTGCTCTGTGCTCTTGTGCTGTTCACCAATGTGGTGTGAGCTCACTGGCCTTCTTCTCCCCCTCTGACAGGTGGGAAGCCAGAGTCACCCTGTCACACCACCCTGGGGTCACAGTTGCTCAGCGGAAGGCCCCAGCTCAGAGCTGAGGAGATCAGGCTCTCTAAGACACAACCCAGATCTTGTACACACAACCCAGCCCTGGTACATACAACCCAGCTCTTGTACACACAACCCAGCCCTGGTACATGCAACCCATCCACAGAACACACAACCTATGGCCTGGAATGCCCGTGTTAGGAGCTTCAGGCTGCTCCTGGCTCTGGGTGAAGCTGTCCTTACTCCTATGCCTAGGATGGCTGGAATAGAAGCTTCCATCATGTCCAGCATGTTCAGAAATCTAAAGCAATGAACCAGAGAGGGAAAAACAGAAGGTTGTGTATTCACACAGACCTGGTTCAAAACCTCATGCCTGGACACACTGGTCTGGACATGTTAGATGGCAGATGTGAATCGGGGCTGTGTGAGACGCACATACAGCACCCCTGGTCTGGCGTCTGATGGGTACCAGACATCAGCACACGGTAGGAAGGTATTCCCTCTTACATGCTCACATTTAGAGAGAGGACTTGGAAACGACTCGTGACCCAGGTTAGAAGTCCTGCAGCGAGCTAGCCTTGTGGCTGGGAGCCTCGGGGCCCGAAGACCCGAAGCCCTCTGCAGGAGAGACACGCGCTTCCTTACACGCCTAACATGGCTGCCGATTACACCATTATTAAACCTTTGGTGGAAAAGCCATTGCTCAGTGCAGGTATAAATTTGACTCTGTTGCCTCATCCCCAGGTAGCTACATAATCAATGCTTTGTGTTTCCTTCTGGAGCTACCACAGGTTATTTTCCGTATTCTCCGTTATTGAGTTAATAAATCTTAATGAATCCTACATGATTAGGTAAAGCGGTTTTTCCCTCAGATGAGGATGGATTTCAGACCCTGGGGCTGGGGAACCCAGGTCTTAGGAGGGATTCTTCTTTCTCTGTGTCAAGTGAGGCGTTGGCCCTGCCAGGCTGAGCCAGGAGCAAAGCTGCTAACGTGGGAACCTTCTGGAGCCTCCACAGCCCCTCCATCACCTGCCGCGGCCGCGGGAAGCCATCCACACCCCACCCCACGGCAGAGCTGCTGCACCCCCGCCTGGGCATGCAATCCCCCTTTGTCCCCTCGTCCCTGTGCCCGGCCCAAGGCAGAAAAATGACCAAATGACAAAAAAGAGAAAGGGGGAAGAAACTCTCGTTTTCACTTCCTGAAGTTCATTTTGATTGCATATTATTTTGCATGATCAGTGGCACACAGGCATTGCACCTTCGTGTTCCTCTCCTGAGAGTGTCCTCCTTGGGTCTCTCTGTGCGTGGACGCCTAGAACCCTGCGTCGTGCGTCATGTCCTGCTATTTTAGATCTGGCTTCTGCACATGCCGTTTATCTCTCTGAGCATGGTTCACCTCACTTAACATGATTTGCTCTAGGTCCATCCCTTTCCCAGAAAATTACAGAATATTACTCTTTCTAATAGCTATGTAAAATTCCATTGTGTGTAAGTACCCCATGAGTGGACCGGCTCATCGATGGTGGGGCATCTGGGCAGCAATGAGCACAGATGCCAGTAGTGGAAGGGCTGGGTTGTAGGGAAAGTCTGTGTTTAGTTTTTAAAGGCTGTACTAGTTTGCATTTCCATCAGCCGTGCACTAGGGTTCATTTCCCCCCCACACCCACTCCAACATTTGTTGTTGGAATTTGTGAGATTGGACAGTCTGACGGGGTGAGGTGGAATCCCGGGGTTGCTTTGATTTGCATTTCCTTGATGACCAGGGATGATGGCATTTCCTCATGTGCTTCTTTGCTTTTCTTACCTGTTCTTCAGAGAAGTCTCTCTCTAATTCCTTTGCCATTTAGTAGATTTGTTCATTAGCTTTGGGGTTAGTTTCTTGAGCTCCTTGTATATTTTGGACATTAGGCCTTTGTCAGACGTATTGCTGGTAAAGACCATCTCCCAATGGCTGTCTTTCTAGTATAGTGACTATGTCCTTTGTTGTACAGATACCTTTTATTTCTATGTAATCCCATGTTTCACGTCTCTCTACCGTCTATTGTGCCCCTGAGACTCAAAACAAAGTTTCTGCCTGTGGCTCTGAGTTCAAGCGTTTCTCCTACTCCCCTTTCAGTAATTTCAAAGTTTCAGGTCTGATGTTGAGGTCTCTTACTAGCGCAGGGTGACAAACTGGGACCCACTCTTAGTTTTTTGTAGATGGATACCCAGTTTTTCCAAAAATGTTTCCCCAAATCCATCCTTTGTAAACATCCTACATAAAATGAAAATGTATCCATGCTTAGCGTTACCCTCCCAAGGAACTGTGCTGTTTCTAAAGAGCCAGCTGTTTATGATTGGCAGCTCCAGCGTCAGGGCTCAGGCTTCTGGTTGAACCTCTGCAGGCCTCTGCCTTCAACCCCCAGTCACCCTTTCTCCTTCACTCTTCTACTCCAATTTTCACTGCTGTCTTTCCCACCCCATCTCCTTCCATGGACTGTTGAGCGGTCATTGTAACTCATTTAGCATGTGTTTCAAACACTAGATGGCATTTTGTAGAGTACTTTAGACTTGTTTCTGTTTACTGCTAACGGTCTTAGAACATAAGCCAATCCTATTTCAGTGTCAAGCTGAAGTCTCTTCCTAGGGCACAATGACCCCTGCTTTCCCAGGACACAAATGACCCCCGCTTTGCACCTCTGCCTGTGAGGTATGCAGGGCAGGGCTGGCGTGCCACTTCCTGATTTGGAAAGCACAGGGGGAGTTCCCCTGGCTCGGCTTTCCTTCTGGTTGGATTTTAATCGTTCAGCCTGGATGGTATGGGTTTTGTTTTCTCTTCTCCTGCCTTACCTCAGGGAGATCTTTCGGGCCTAATAGTCACAAATGCAATATCCTCCTCACACTGGCTATCAGCTCCGTAGAAAATGTTAAGATTGTAAGCCTTAGATGCTGAGGTTTTTTAACATGAGACATTAAACTTTAAGTCTGTCTTATCACCTTTGAAGGGAGGCTCCTCATTGTCCTATGACAGACAGGAGTGCGGCACCTCTGTCTGCTTTCTGTGGGTGAGAGCAGAGTTTCTGAGTACGGCCTGTTCATGCCTCGAGCCCCTCCTTCCCCTGCCATTTTCCATGTGCCAGCACTTGAAATTCTCGGGTCCCCTGCCTCCTTTGAGCACTGTCCCCACCTCAGAAGCCTGGCTGCCTATTTGGAATTGGTGAGGAGCTGGGAGACAGAGGGCTTGTGCTGTCAGGGTATGCAGGGAGTCATGTGTAAGAAGGAGAAGATGTTTTTGTGTTACCAGCCTAATGTTTAGTAAATTAGCACGATGATGTGATTTTTTAATAGCCTTAACATCCTCTGCACTGGCCATGGTCTGGGCTGTTTGGGACTGGAAACCAGTATAGCCAGGGAAGGTGAAGGAAGAACTTTACTTGCAGACTGCAAGCCACACGCACCAAGGTCAGCACTGGATTATTACCTAAGTTATGGTCATAAATTGGACATTAAATGCAAATTGCATTTTCTTATTAATATTACCAATGGGGGTTGGGGTCATGATTCAGTTGGCAGAATGATAGTCAGGGAGCAAAAGTATATGGTACTAAGTTCGAATTCCAGTCTCAGACCAAAAAGAAAAAGAAAAAGCTACTACTACAAATGGCCATCTTTGCTTAGTTTAGTAGCATGTCTATGACGTAAGGTGATGTGTATCTCTGTGGCCGTCTGCGTGTTTTCTCCTTGCTGGAGGTCAGGTTCGAGGGTGAGTCCACCTCACCGGCCTGCAGGATGCCCCCACGCCACGGTCCCGGGCCCCCAAGGTAACACGGAGGCTCTGCTTGGAGCATCCCAGACTCCTCAGTCGCAGTCTGAGAACGATCCAGCCCGGGCGTGCCAAGGGCGGGAAGGTGCTGGGTGGGAAGAGAAGGTGGAAGAGCTGACATTCACTTGGGACAGAACCTGGGCTGTGTACCCGGGGCTCTGTCATGTGTTGGCCATGCGGAGATTGAGTTAATGGCATGGACACGGAACCGGGACTGGATGGCTTGATCCAGAAGGGAGCTGAGATCATGGCGCCCACAGCCTGGGGATGGGGGAAGGCAGAAGTGGGGGTGGTGGTGGTGGGGGGATGTTTCTGTGCAGCACGGTCTGGGCTTAGCTCTCAGCCCCATGGGAACCCGCAGGCTAGGGAAGGGGAGGCCCTACAGTGCCCCGGGCTGGCTGTCAGTGGTGCCCAGGTGTGTGGTTTCCTCTCAGATTCTGCAGGCTGAGCGTGGGGGCAAGGGGAGGGGTGAACGCAACTGCACACATTGCCTGTGGACTCAGAATTCAAACCGTGTCTCAGGTACTGGACTCCCGATCTGCGCAGCGTGTTCCGGTCACGTTCCCCCTGTACTCCTCATCGCCTGGCTGACTCCTGAGGTGTCAGCACAGGGCACCAGCTACACTCTCTGCTTCCTTCTGATCCGGGTTTCCATCGACAACACCAGTGGCTGGATTCACTACTCTAGGCTTCCGTTGCCTTCATTTGTTTATCTGTTTGCTTTGGTGGCTCTGCTTTGTACTCAGGTACTCTCGGTTGGCCAAATTGTTCTGCTGGTGCTCTACCATTTGAGTCACACCTCCATCACTGATTTTTTTTGCTGGATATTTTGGAGAAGGAGTCTAGCAGACTCTTCTGTCTGGGTTGGCTTTGAGCCAACATCCTGTAGATCTTAGCCTGTCAATAGCTAAGGTTATAGGTGTGAGCCATTGAACCTTCCTCTTAAAGTTAGGACTTCCCAACATCTCCAAGGGTAAGTTATTTATTTATTTTTGTTTTAAAATCATCTCTGTTTAAGAATTTAACTGCGAGACAAAGGGAAGGACAAAGAACAGAAGGAAGGACGGGGAAATGGAGGGAAGATGTAGGCTGAGGAAGAACTAACAGGCACGGAGGAAGCTGTGGGAATTACTTGTCCTATGAGACTGCTTCTCTCCTGGTTACCACAGCCGCTGGTTGTGTGTGGGGCTGGCAACAGAGCCCAGAGCTCGCCCTGGGCCCAGGCGTGGCCAGCAAGAGTCGCCTCCAGAGCCACACTGTGCATTGAGTGCCGCAAAGTGCCGCAGCCCACCTGCCAAAGCCGGGTTAGCATCATCTGCCCAGGTGTTTCCCACCCACTCTGCCCTGCAGCGTGCTCTGACTGAGGAGCATCTGCCAGTGCCTGCGCCCGGGGACTGTCCTGTCCGCTGGCTTCAGATCGCCAGCACTCAGTGCCTCTGGGTTCCTCTGGGAGCTGGAGGAGGCCCCTGTTATACCCAAGCCTGCTCCCCGAGCCTCTGTGCACACGCCCCAGCCATCCAGCCAGTGTGTCAGGCGGGGCGGGCAGGTGACCCGGACAGGGCCCTGGAGGAGGGGGCGTGGCCAGGCAGGCCGGGCTGCTGAGAGCTGAGGCGCGCGCGCGGTGTGCTCCCAACGCAGTCTCCAGCCAGCCCTCATTACTGCAGATGGAGCTGAAGTTGAAAGACGGGGAGCGCGGCGGAGAATATTAAAATTTAAATTGGAAATCGTGGTAAGGGGGAGGCCTCGCACCAGATGGACCCAAGTCTCTGAGTGACAGTGAGCCACCCTCTGAAGCAGGGCGCCCAGCTGTCCTCGTCTGAGGTGGGGCGTCCAGGTGGACGGGGCTGTGTGCCTGCGCCCAGCTCTCCTCATTCAAGGTGGGGCGTCCAGGTGGACGGGGCTGTGTGCCCTGCGCCCAGCTCTCCTCATTCAAGGTGGGGCGTCCAGGTGGACGGGCTGTGTGCCCGTGCCCAGCTCTCCTCATTCAAGGTGGGGCGTCCAGGGGGACGGGCTGTGTGCCCTGCGCCCAGCTCTCCTCGCCCGAGGCCGATGCCCAGGGGGACGGGCCGTGTGCCCTGTGCCCAGCTCTCCTCGCCCGAGGCCGATGCCCAGGGGGACGGGCCGTGTGCCCTGTGCCCAGCTCTCCTCGCCCGAGGCCGATGCCCAGGGGGACGGGCCGTGTGCCCTGTGCCCAGCTCTCCTCGCCCGAGGCCGATGCCCAGGGGGACGGGCCGTGTGCCCTGCGCCCAGCTCTCCTCGCCCGAGGCCGATGCCCAGGGGGACGGGCCGTGTGCCCTGCGCCCAGCTCTCCTCGCCCGAGGCCGATGCCCAGGGGGACGGGCCGTGTGCCCTGCGCCCAGCTCTCCTCGCCCGAGGCCGATGCCCAGGGGGACGGGCCGTGGGCCCTGCGCCCAGCTCTCCTCGCCCGAGGCCGATGCCCAGGGGGACGGGCCGTGGGCCCTGCGCCCAGCTCTCCTCGCCCGAGGCCGATGCCCAGGGGGACGGGCCGTGTGCCCTGCGCCCAGCTCTCCTCGCCCGAGGCCGATGCCCAGGGGGACGGGCCGTGTGCCCGCGCCCAGCTGCCCTCGTCTAGGGCACAGATGCCTCCACCCTGCTCTGTTGGTGCCTCCTCGGCTCCTGCAAGCAGGTTGGCGGCCTGCTCGCACCTCATCAACCTCCAAACCCCTCGCCGCCTGGGCTGATGGCAGAGAGGAGGTGGACATCAAAGGCAGAAGTGGGCACGGATGGTCCCCACCACCGCCCATGGGGCTCCTGTGGGGAGCCTCCGGTCACGGGGTGCTGGTGTTCTGAGTGCCTCTCTCTGAGGGGCTTGCAGGGCGGGGCTCTCCCAGCCTGCTGGCGGATGGAGTCAGCCGCAGCTCTGTGCGTGCGGAATGTGCATGAGTGCAGGGGCTCTGTCCTCCGTGGGCCTGGGTCTGAGCCCCCACGCTCCTGAGGCTGGAGAGGCCCCCCTCGCTGCTGGACCTGCCCCCTCGCCCCGGGTGCGGAGCCAGAGCTGTGGCCCCCAAGGAGCTGGCCGGATTCTGTTGTGGCGGCGTCAGGGGAAACTGCCAGACCTTCAGGACGACCAGACGCTGCTTGGTGGCTCTGAAGTCAGGGCATGCAGTGGAAGGTGAGGCTGGCGCTAGCCCGGGGTTCAGCGCCACCCCTGTACATTGTGCTTATTATGATCCCATTGGCATTGGGGCGTACGAGACCGCGGGTGGCTCACAACAGACGTCTGTCTCTCCCAGTCACACGTAGTGTGGAAGAAATGGGAAGTGCTGTGAAACCGTCCACCGCATGGAGATAAAAGCCTGGCGGCTTGGCACACTGAAGAAAGACAGCTAGTCCTCATGACCAGACACGCTTCCTCTCCATTTGTTTTCCAGGAGAAGCTTATGGAAATAAGTGTGCAATTAAAGGTGTGAGCCATCTCAGTGGTCTTCGGGTTTGCCTGGCCAAAGAAGTGTGGCATGGCACCGAAGTTTCGAATGTAATTTTTAAAATTAATTTTATTAGGTAGTTGTGGAAAGGGGTTTCAGTCCTGTGATTCAGATTGTGAGTACAGTGCATCCTGATCAATGTCCTTCTTCTCCATCTCGCCCCTCCCGTCCCAGCTCTCCAGTCACTTGTTCTCGCTTTTGCATGGTGTGCACTGAATTTGCTCATCCTCCTCCCTCCAGCGTGCGCCCCTCAGGACCCCTGCGTGTCTGCTTCCTGGTATTCGTGTCGTTGAAAGGTGTCAGCTGTTCAGAAGAGTTACACTCCAGGACTACCCCCCCAAGTGTGCCATCCTCTAGTCCACTTATTCGTATGTCTGTGCGTAGAGCCCCGTCTATGTTGTCAGTGTATTTGAACTTTAGATCTAACTCCCACGTAGGAGAGGAACCATGCCCCAGCGTCCTTGCTCAGCCAGACCAACCTCACTTCACTTTTCCCGGTCCATGCGCTTCCCTGCAAACGACACGATCTCATTCCTTCGGACAGAGGAGTAAAGTTCCCCTGTGTGTTTGTACCACCTCTTCTCCATCCACTCCTCCGTCGTAGGGCGCCCGGGCCGTTTCCGTGTCTTGGCTGTTGTGGAGAGTGCGGCAATGGGCGTGGGTGTGCAGAAGTCATTTTATATCTTGTTAGCCACCGCAGCAAGCGCTGGCTAACTTGAGTAAGTCCTTACACCTCGAATGTGTCGAGTGTGTTGTGAGTCTCCTAGCTCTTTCATCTCTGGAGACACAATGGACGCATCGTGCATGGGGCACTCCCGACTTCTAAGCAGGTGGCATTCTAAACATTGGTTGGAGAGTCGTGTGTTGGGGTCAAAATGATTTTCCTTTGAAGAGAAGAGAAGCTTGTCAGATCTGATAAGGTTCATTTCTTGCTTCACGCCAGAGCTAGATGAGCCTCAGTGTAAGATTCCCTGATGTCATTGTCTGATTTTACTGCTCACTCTTGTTTTTCCAATTAACCACTGGCCACAGATTTGACTATAGCGGGGGTAGCTCCGTGGCAGCAAAGACGCTAACATTATGCAATCTGGGGAAGCGGACTGGCCGTGTAGGTTGGCACACGTGGTCCCTGCACCTAGCCTTGTGGATTGGTAGGCGTGGCCCCCCTGCCTGGCCACGGACATTGGCAAGCGTGGCTCCCGGCTGAGAGGTCTGGGGGCTCCAGAAACCACCCATCCCGGGGAGGCGTTCCCGCACAGCGATGCCACCCACACGTCAAGTTCAGAGAAAGCAGGAACATGATCTTCGTTTTGGCTTTTAAGACAAGGATTTCAGAAATACCTACTTTCAAGGGAGGATATTTTATTACATCCACCGGAGAGAAAATGTTAAAGGTTCTGGTGGTGTTGGACAGAATTTCAAAATAGCAGATGAGATATGGTCAAGTACATTATTTTCTTTATTTGAATCTTTAGGATTCCGTGACTAAGCTAGCCTTCCTGCCTAACGTTGTGCCGTGTTCAGTTTCCCGGGGCAAAGGTTTGCCCCGGCTCCCAGGGGCCTTTCTGGGATTGGCCTGACTCTCATGAAGAGTGTCTTTCTAGAACTCGACTTCCTCCACGGACCTGGCCCCTGTGACCTGGGCTCCTGGTAAGATTCAAACACATCCTCAAAAATGAGAATTTGTGGTGTGCCAAAGCTGTTACTGGGCCTGTAGATTTCCTTTAGCAGAGTGTAACTCGGCTCTCTGTCGTCCTGACGTCAAGGATCGACGAGTCATCTCTGCTCACGCTCATCTTGGCAAGATCTGCCAACCATAAGGAAAAGGGAAGCCATGCCCGGGCACCGAGCTGTGTCCGCGGGGGGGTGGGGGGGGCGGCGTGGCAGGGAGGGGGGGCGCGGAGCCTCCTGCTGGCCGTGCAGTGGGGAAGGGCGCGCTGGCATCGAGGAGACGCCTCACCGCCACCCGGTGCCAGCTACGCAGACCTTTCCTGGTGTGTAAAGAATGCCTGTGCCATGTTGAGCTGAAAGGCAGACTAGGGAGCGCACAGGTGTGCAGTGCCACTCCCTCACACGCGTGTGTGTTGTGCACAGGCACAACCAGTGGTTGTGTTGTGAGGGCAGACATGACAGGAAGGACATCATACAGAACAACCATGCCTGTGTCTTTCAAGGAGAGGTCATAATAATACTCCACGTGAAGTCCCCTTGTCTCCTTCTTCTGTTATCTGAGGCCACGGGCCTGGGCTTCACTTCCACGCATCCGTTTACGAGCGCCGTGCGTCTGGGTCAAGGTCGACCCCCCACACAGGAGAGGCTTCACTCCCCGGCGGGATTGCCGCCGCCCATGCACACGGGTGTCCTGTGCACACGTCCTGTGCACGCGCGAGGGGCCAGCAGGGCTGGGACGGGCTAGGGACTCCTCGGGGGTCTGTAAAGAAACTCAAGTTCATCATCACATGAATCTCATTATTTAAAAAAAAATGAATATGGCGATTTCCATATGCAACTGTTTCATTCTGAACAATCAAATCATCGATCCATTACTTTACTCGTGTGTGTGTGTGCGCGTGTGTGCGTGCGTGCGTGCGTGCATGCGTGCACATGCACAACCTCTGGTCCTGGGGCTTGAACGCAAAGCCTGCGTACCGTCCTTTGACGTTCCTCTGCTCTGGCGTGTGCTCTTGAGCCACAGCTCCATATCTGGAATGTTGGTGGTTAATTGCACGTCAGGGTCCCACAGACTTGCCGGCACAGGCTGGCTTTGAACTGCAGTCCTTAGATCTCAGCCTCTTGGGCAGCTCGGATGACAGGTGTGAGCCACAGGTGCCCAGCTTACTTTGCCTCAAACTAAACAAAAAAAGAGCAAATTTCTACAGAATATATACATTATTGAACTGAAGGCAATTGAATCCAATGCCTTTATTTTTTTGTTTAGGTCCTGGGGCTTGAACTCAGGGCCTGGGTGCTGTCTTTGAGCTTTTTGTTGCTCACGGCTGGTGCGCTACCAATTGAACCACTGCTCCACTTTTTGCTTTTTGGCGATTCATTGCAGATTAAAGTCTCACAGACTTTCCTGCATGGGCTGGCTTTGAACAACCACAAGCGTCAGATAAATAAACAAACAACTAAAACAGAAAAGGGGTTGGGAACGTGACTCAAAGGCAGAGTATCTGCTTAGAAAGCCTAAGGCTCTGAGTTCAATCCCAGCACTATGAGAGAGAGAGAGAGAGAGAGAGAGAGAGAGAACCTATTTTTTTCTCAAAATGTTGATGTCATTCCCCAACATAAGGGCTGAATGGCTCTGCTGCCCTGCTGCCCTGCCCTGCTGCCCTGCCCTGCTGCCCTGCCCTGCTGCCCTGCTGCCCTGCTGCCCTGCTGCCCTGCTGCCCTGCTGCCCTGCCCCGCCCCTCCCTGCCCCACTGTTACTATGTCTTATAAATACAACTTCGCCTCCTGCAGCCGGAGGTCTCCCCAAGCCCCACCCTGCTTCGTCTGGGAGCTCGCCTCTGAGGCCCTTCCGGGCCTGAGTGTGCTGCACTCGTGTAACCCAGGAAGACGCGTCTCAGGGCCGGGGTGAGTGCACGCCGATGGTCAGGAGAGCCCCGCAGAGAAACGTCCTGGGCTTGTTGCTCATTTTGGTGGAAAATCCTCTCCGGTTTCCAGCCTCCGGGGGACCTCTCAGAGCACACACGGGGACCAAGAATACACACAGATCCTGCACAAGGTCGATCCCATGCACACGTGTGGATGGGGACACACCCGGACCCCGTGAACCCCACACACTCACAGATCCTGCACAAGGTCGATCCCATGCACACGTGTGGATGGGGACACACCCGGACCCCGTGAACCCCAACACTCACAGATCCTACACACATGAATATCCCATGCACACGTGTGGATGAGGACACACCCGGACCCCGTGACCCCACGCACTCACAGATCCTACACACATGAATATCCCATGCACACGTGTGGATGAGGACACACCCGGACCCCGTGACCCCACGCACTCACAGATCCTACACAAGGTCGATCCCATGCACACGTGTGGATGAGGACACACCCAGACCCCGTGACCCCACGCACTCACAGATCCTGCACAAGGTCGATCCCATGCACACGTGTGGATGGGGACACACCCGGACCCCGTGAACCCCACACACTCACAGATCCTACACACATGAATATCCCATGCACACGTGTGGATCGGCACACACCCAGACCCCGTGAACCCCAACACTCACAGATCACACACACATGAATATCCCATGCACACGTGTGGATGGGGACACACCCGGACCCCGTGAACCCCAACACTCACAGATCCTACACACATGAATATCCCATGCACACGTGTGGATCGGCACACGCCCGGACCCCATGAACCCCAACACTCACAGATCCTACACACATGAATATCCCATGCACGCGTGTGGATGGGCACACACCCAGACCCCGTGAACCCCAACACTCACAGATCCTACACACATGAATATCCCATGCACACGTGTGGATCGGCACACGCCCAGACCCCGTGAACCCCAACACTCACAGATCCTACACACATGAGTATCCCATGCACGCGTGTGGATGGGGACACACCCAGACCCCGTGAACCCCAACACTCACAGATCCTACACACATGAATATCCCATGCACGCGTGTGGATCGGCACACACCCGGACCCCGTGAACCCCAACACTCACAGATCCTACACACATGAATATCCCATGCACGCGTGTGGATCGGCACACACCCGGACCCCGTGAACCCCAACACTCACAGATCCTACACACATGAATATCCCATGCACGCGTGTGGATTGGCACACACCCAGACCCCGTGAACCCCAACACTCACAGATCCTACACACATGAATATCCCATGCACGCGTGTGGATTGGCACACACCTGGACCCCGTGAACCCCACACACTCACAGATCCTACACACATGGATATACCATGCACACGTGTGGATCAGCACACACCCAGACCCCGTGAACCCCAACACTCACAGATCCTACACACATGAATATCCCATGCACGCGTGTGGATCGGCACACACCCAGACCCCGTGAACCCCAACACTCACAGATCCTACACACATGAATATCCCATGCACGCGTGTGGATCGGCACACACCCAGACCCCGTGAACCCCAACACTCACAGATCCTACACACATGAATATCCCATGCACACGTGTGGATGGGGACACACCCAGACCCCGTGAACCCCAACACTCACAGATCCTACACACATGAGTATCCCATGCACGCGTGTGGATGGGGACACACCCAGACCCCGTGAACCCCAACACTCACAGATCCTACACACATGAATATCCCATGCACACGTGTGGATCAGCACACACCCAGACCCCATGAACCCCAACACTCACAGATCCTACACACATGAATATCCCATGCACGCGTGTGGATGGGGACACACGCGGACCCCGTGAACCCCACACTCACAGATCCTACACACATGAATATCCCATGCACGCGTGTGGATCGGCACACACCCGGACCCCGTGAACCCCAACACTCACAGATCCTACACACATGAATATCCCATGCACGCGTGTGGATCGGCACACACCCGGACCCCGTGAACCCCAACACTCACAGATCCTACACACATGAATATCCCATGCACGCGTGTGGATGGGGACACACCCGGACCCCGTGAACCCCAACACTCACAGATCCTACACACATGAATATCCCATGCACGCGTGTGGATGGGGACACACCCGGACCCCGTGAACCCCAACACTCACAGATCCTACACACATGAATATCCCATGCACACGTGTGGATGGGGACACACCCGGACCCCGTGACCCCACGCACTCACAGATCCTACACACATGAATATCCCATGCACACGTGTGGATCGGCACACGCCCAGACCCCGTGAACCCCAACACTCACAGATCCTACACACATGAATATACCATGCACACGTGTGGATCGGCACACACCCGGACCCCGTGAACCCCAACACTCACAGATCCTACACACATGAGTATCCCATGCACGCGTGTGGATGGGGACACACCCAGACCCCGTGAACCCCAACACTCACAGATCCTACACACATGAATATCCCATGCACACGTGTGGATCGGCACACACCCAGACCCCGTGAACCCCAACACTCACAGATCCTACACACATGAATATCCCATGCACGCATGTGGATGAGGACACACCCGGACCCCGTGACCCCACGCACTCACAGATCCTACACACATGAATATCCCATGCACGCGTGTGGATCAGCACACACCCAGACCCCGTGAACCCCAACACTCACAGATCCTACACACATGAATATCCCATGCACGCGTGTGGATCGGCACATGCCCAGATCCTGCACAAAACTGGGTACTATGCACACTTGATCGTGCACACAAATGGATCCTGACCATGGGTGGATCCTGCACTGGCCTGGACAGTACACACCTGGATACTGTGCACACTTGGATCCTACACACACCCACATCCTGCACACTTGCAGGTCATGTACACATGGAACCTGTGCACACCCAGGCCCTGCACACATTCAGATCCTGCACGTACCCGGATAAGGCACACACCCAGATCCTGCACACGTGCAGATCGTGTACACACCCAAACCTTGCATACACGCTTGCCTGCACACACCCAAATCCCTAGACCGGGAGCCCGGGTGGGCAAGCATTGTGGGTTTCGTGTGCGGGTCAGGGTTGAGCTCTGGGTCTGGCACACCGGGCGACCGCCCACCGCAGCAGGGGCGCCGGGGAGGAGCCCTCTCTGCCTCGCCCCTCTCCCTCGCCCCCTCTCCCTCGCCCCTTCTGGCTTGCCCCCTCTCCCCCTCTCCCTCGCCCCCTCTGCCCCGCCCCCTCTCCCTCTCCGGCGGCAAGGGGTTCCTGTCGATCCTCAAGACCATCTGCACGGTAGAAATTATATGGATTTACTGAAATTGAAGGTTTCATAATAAAAAATGAATAGCGAAGGAGCACGTATTGATTTTAAACCCACAAAGCCATTGGGTTCCGCCGGGGGCTGGGAGGGCGTGATTGGCGTGTGGGTCCTCTCGGGGGGGGGGGGGGGGGGATATTCCCCTCGCATCGCTTAGCAACGCTCGCGAGAGCTGGAAGCGCATTGCCCGTGGAGAGGACGCGGCCTTGCTGGGAGAGCTCCACGGCCCCCCGTGGCGGGAGAGGAGGGGAAGGGTCCCGGCTCTGCGCTCGTAGGACGCACGGGGCCTGGAAGGGCGGCCGAGGGCTCCCGCGGGGACCCGGCCCCTCGCAGGTGCGCAGATCGCTCCCTCGCACACGGCGTCACGGGCGGGGGGGCCGTGGGGAGCCCAGAGACTGGGGTGCAATGTCGGGCCCTCGGGTGCGGCCCGCACAGCCACGCGGGACGAGGAGCCGCGGCTGCCCCTCACCCCACGCGGCTCTCCGGCCCTTCCGGCCCTCGCGGACGCCTGCCGGCCGCCGTCGGGCCCTTCCCGACCTTCTCCCACCATTTCTCTGTTCACTTCCATCCCGTCTTCCCCTTTCTCTCGCGTGTTCATCCGTTGGCTCTGTTTTTATCCAACGCACGTGGTTCGGACACTAGGAGATTCTCAGCCTCTGCTGAGATCACCCAGAAAATGGACGTGACATTTGCTGCAGGAAACTCACTCGCCCCGAAGCGCGCGGGCTGCCCAGAGGAGTGGGCAGCGGACCCAGCCGGTTCCGGCTGCAGCTGCAGTAATGTCTGCAGATCTGCAGCTGGGACGCCAGCCTTGGTGCGTGCTGAGGGCCGCTCCACCCTTCCCTCGGCCACCATTTTGTGTCCCCATCTGGGAAAGACAGAACACTCTGGTTGGTTTCTCCTCTTCTCATTTGCCAGTGCTGAGGCCATTATGAGAGTCACCCAGGCAGCCTCCCCGAACCTGGTCACCACTGTGAGTCACCCAGACAGCCTCCCCGAACCTGGTCACCACTGTGAGTCACCCAGGCAGCCTCCCCTAAGCCTGGTCACCACTGTGAGTCACCCAGACAGCCTCCCCGAACCTGGTCACCACTGTGAGTCACCCAGGCAGCCTCCCCTAAGCCTGGTCACTACCCTTGGCCTTCACCCAGACCCCATGGCACTGGGCAAACGTGTGCACTCGTGAATCTGGGAGGACACGGGCCCCGCGGCGCTGGGGTGAGCGTGCACAGCACGTGTGAATCTGGGAGGACACAGGCCCCACGGCGCTGGGGTGAGCGTGCGCAGCACGTGTGAATCTGGGAGGACACGGGCCCCGCGGCGCTGGGGTGAGCGTGCACAGCACGTGTGAATCTGGGAGGACACAGGCCCCGCGGTGCTGGAGTGAGCGTGCACAGCACGTGTGAATCTAGGAGGACGGGGCCTTACAGCTGAGAGCAGCATGGATGACTTCAAGCCTGGATGGAGGCCGGGAGTGCAAAGGTGTTAGAGAGAGGGGATCTGGTGGGTGTGCAGCAGAGGCTGACACAGTTTGCTAGCCCAGGGCACCCTCGATGCCGGTGCACTTGGGGAAGGGGTGGTAAAGCCCAGACGACAGGGTGTACTCGGCTCTTTGGACAGGCTTCAGAGCAGCCAGGGAAGCAGATGGCAGCTTCTGCAGAAAACAACAGAAACGTTCTTGTACTGCTCCAGGTGGAGACGGTGCTGTACAGTTCACAGGAACTGTGTTTTCTCTCCTAAGGCGTGCATTCTTTTTGCGCAGAGGGAGCATGGGGGTCCACGCTAGGCAGACGGGGACGCGAGGACCGGGCCGGGGCGGGGGGAGCGGCCGTGTGGTGCGGGCGCTGGGCTTGGCCGTCACGGGGCGTGGCGGGGCCGCGTGGGGTCGGCGAGAACTCCGAGTGCGTCCCGTGGCGTCAGCACGCCGCCCTCCCCGAGGCCCCACGGTGCAGCGCGGCGGGATGAGCCAGGGCCCCTCCGCACGGGGCTCGCCCCCCGTGCCCCCAGCGCCCCTGGGGCTCGGGAGGGGGGGGCTTCGGTGAGCCCAGGCTTTCGTCGAATTCATGCCTTCCGTTGCTCTTCATCTTTTTAACCTCTTTCTAAACAATGTTAGCAAGGTTCCTTGTTCTGTTTTTGTAAGTGTGTGGAGAGTACTTGGTTCATATTCACCCTCCCTCCCCCCTCCTTTCACCTCTGCCCTCCCACTGGCTTGCACGTTCAAGTAACACCCCCTCCACTTTATGTGTGTCATTCGTTCTGTTTCGATCTGGGTCCTGCACAGGAGAGAACACGCCGTAGTTGTCTTTCCTTCTCAGCCTGCTCATTTCACTCCACGTGATGACTTCCAGTTCCTTCTACTTGCCTGCAAATGACATCATTTCATTCTTCTTTATGGCTGAATAATACTCCTGTGTGTGTGCGTGTGTGCATGCATGTATTCATGTGCATGTATGTGTGTGCGTGTGCGTGCATGCGCGTGCACACGCATGCCCTTAAGGATGAAATGTGTGCGTGTGTGCATGCGTGTGTGCACACGTGTCTTTAAGGATGAAATTTATGCTTGAATTGATAACACCTGTCTAAAATGAGTATTTTTTTTTCCTGGCTTGCCTTTTAAATTTCAAGAATGGGATGACAATAGCCAGAAGACAAAGGGAATGTGCAGAGAGCTTATCACACCCCCCTCTATTCTACACAAATGCATACGCGTGTGTTTACTCGGGCACGAACTCAACATGGGACACAGAGCATTTCTGTGTCACGAAAAAGATAATTGTGCAAATCTTCCCTGTGCAACCTCTTTGTCTTACCGCACCTCACACGTAGCACAGACCCCTCTCAGGTGAGGAGGGTGTGATCTACCTGGCTTTCTGAAGTGGCAGGAGCACACCTCATGGAGTAGTTGACTGTCAGATTGCGCCTGGCGGTGTATGGTACCAACCTTTCACATCTTGCCAGTTTTATTGGTGAAATTGTCATATGACTCCCATGTTCATGTGTCTGAGTGTTGTACATCCCGAGAGGTAGCCCTGTCCTCCAGGACCTGTGGCTCTGATCAGCACACGGACAATTTCAGAACTTTTGAGACGGGATCACAGCAACTCTCTCTCTGCGTCACCAGAATGGCCTCACCGCCTGCCACCTGGCAGTTCTGCTTACGGAGCAGTGAATCTGCCCTTGACCACATGAAAGATCGCCTTACTCCCTGTGCTGCTTAAGAAACTCTTCCCTATCTCAAAGAACAATCGCACGAATATTTTCTAGTGCATCAGGTCCTTAGAAATGGAGATTTTTCACTCAATCCAACCCCACGTGGACTCCAGCTCAGTCTGGCTTTGTTTTCTTCCCTGTGATTGCACCTGGCAGTCCTCCTTGGTGGAAAAGCCACTGTGACCGTAAGCGGGGCCACCCCTCCCCTAGCCCCCCCCCAACACACACAGACCCAGAGCCGCTTCTAAGTGTCACTCTTCTCAGTTGATCTTCAAATACTGCGGCAACACGATTACATTAGATCTAGAATAAGACCCAGAGCAGCGGGGGGGGGGGGGGGGGCGGGGGGTGATCTTTGTCTGATTGCTTAATAATTAGCCAATATCTATTGCTCCAGCTCAAATTTCAGAGAAATTTATCAAACACCTCTATCCCCAATTAACCTATTTTGAGACAGACTGGAGACCCAATTAGTTACATTGATGACTCTGTCCTCTGTCCCCAGCGACCCGTGTCCTCCAGTGAACGCTGGCCTCCCCTCCTCCCCCCACGTGTGTCCTCCAGTAAACGCTGACCTCCCCTCCCCCACCCATGTCCTCCAGTAAACGCTGGCCTCCCCTCCCCCCACCCATGTCCTCCAGTAAACGCTGACCTCCCCTCCCCCCACCCGTGTCCTCCAGTGAACGCTGGCCTCCCCTCCTCCCCCCACGTGTGTCCTCCAGTAAACGCTGACCTCCCCTCCCCCCACCCATGTCCTCCAGTGAACGCTGGCCTCCCGTCCCCCCACCCATGTCCTCCAGTGAATGCTGACCTCCCCTCCCCCCACCCGTGTCCTCCAGTGAACGCTGGCCTCCCCTCCCCCCACCCGTGTCCTCCAGTGAACGCTGGCCTCCCCTCCCCCCACGTGTCACGGGGGTGGGGACCGTCTCCTGCGAGGCGACGCTCCAGTTGTGAAGGGAAGGGTGTCTCCTCGCGTCTGTGCAAGGCACGCGGGGCGGGTGATGCCTCTGGAGCACCACCTTGAGCACACGAAGCGGGAAAATCAAAGCCACTCAACATGGGTGACTTTGGCTACACGGAGGCCACCTCTGAAACGCCCGCGGAGGAGAAGGCAAGCTCGCGCGTGGGTCACGGTCCGCTCCTTGGACTCGGCGAGCCCAGGGCAGGCGCGTGGCTCAGCCCGTCCCCAGCCCGCGCCCGGGATGGGGAGCACAGAGGCCCTCGCCTCCGTGGACGGCGTGGCGGAGCACCTCCACGCGGGGAGGAAGGGGGACTGCCGTCCAGGCCCAGGGAACGGGCGAGACCAGGCTTTCAACACGCCGCGCCGAGCGGTCTGGAGGCCCAGCTCAGGCGGTAGAGCCCCGCCCGACGAGGGTAAAGTCCTGAGCTCCAGCCCCAGGGCCGCCCAGCGGGAGGACAGGAAAGAAACCCATGAGCCCGGCGAGTTTGCGGGTGGAGGGCGTAGGAGTATGCCCGGCCTGAAACAAGGGCGACGTCCCGGGCTCTGTGAGGTGAAAGCAGCTCTGCGCGGTGCCTGCCGGTCCTCGACGCGGAGGGAAAGCAGTGCCCACACGTGGGGTCCATGCCCCGAGACGAGTCAGGTGCAAGGGGCGACCGGGGGAAGGGAGCACCAGCCCTCGGGGAAGCTCGGGGGGGGGGGGGGGGAGAAGCTCGGCGGGGGGAGAAGCTCGGCGGGGAGGAGCAGCCAAAGTAAGCGGCCTCCCCAGGCTCTAGTGAGGGGTGGCCGTGTCTCATGCAGCCCTCATGAAAATGTCTTCACTTACCCCTGAGGCTCACCCATCTGCAGCCAACTCGGTGACATGGGGGAGGTGGGGGGAAGGGAGGGGGAGGGAGGGTCCCAAGGAGCAGAATCCCGTCAGGGCCTGCTTTCCCATCAGGGCCTGTTGCTTCCTCCTCCAATCAGCGCCTGCTTCCTCCTCCAGTCAGCGCCTGCTTCCTCCTCCAGTCAGCGCCTGCTTCCTCCTCCAGTCAGGGCCTGCGTCCTCCAGTCAGGGCCTGCTTTCCCATCAGGGCCTATTGCTTCCTCCTCCAGTCAGGGCTTGCTTCCTCCAGTCAGCGCCTGCTTCCTCCAGTCAGGGCCTGCTTCCTCCTCCAGTCAGGGCCTGCTTCCTCCAGTCAGGGCCTGCTTCCTCCTCCAGTCAGGGCCTGCTTCCTCCAGTCAGGGCCTGCTTCCGCCTCCAGTCAGGGCCTACTTCCTCCAGTCAGGGCCTGCTTCCTCAAGTCAGGGCCTGCTTCCTCCAGTCAGGGCCTGCTTCCTCCTCCAGTCAGCACCTGCTTCCTCCAGTCAGGACTTGCTTCCTCCAGTCAGCGCCTGCTTCCTCCAGTCAGGGCCTGCTTCCGCCTCCAGTCAGGGCCTGCTTCCTCCTCCAGTCAGGGACTGCTTCTTCCAGTCAGGGCATGCTTCCTCCTCCAGTCAGGACCTGCTTCCTCCAGTCAGCGCCTGCTTCCTCCTCCAGTCAGGGCCTGCTTCCTCCAGTCAGGGCCTGCTTCCTCCTCCAGTCAGGGCCTGCTTCCTCCTCCAGTCAGGGCCTGCTTCTTCCAGTCAGGGCATGCTTCCTCCTCCAGTCAGGACCTGCTTCCTCCAGTCAGCGCCTGCTTCCTCCTCCAGTCAGGGCCTGCTTCCTCCAGAAAGGGCCTGCTTCCTCCTCCAGTCAGCGCCTGCTTCCTCCAGTCAGGACTTGCTTCCTCTAGTCAGCGCCTGCTTCCTCCAGTCAGTGCCTGCTTCCTCCTCCAGTCAGCACCTGCTTCCTCCTCCAGTCAGGGCCTGCTTCCTCCAGTCAGGGCCTGCTTCCGCCTCCAGTCAGGGCCTGCTTCCTCCAGTCAGGGCCTACTTCCTCCAGTCAGGGCCTGCTTCCTCCAGTCAGTGCCTGCTTCCTCCTCCATTCAGGGCCTGCTTCCTCCAGTCAGCGCCTGCTTCCTCCAGTCAGGGCCTGCTTCCGCCCCCCAGTCAGGGCCTGCTTCCTCCTCCAGTCAGGGCCTGCTTCCTCCTCCAGTCAGGGCCTACTTCCTCCAGTCAGGGCCTGCTTCCTCCAGTCAGGGCCTGCTTCCTCCTCCAGTCAGGGCCTGCTTCCTCCAGTCAGCGCCTGCTTACTCCTCCATTCAGGGCCTGCTTCCTCCTCCAGTCAGGGCCTGCTTCCTCCAGTCAGCGCCTGCTTCCTCCTCTAGTCAGCGCCTGCTTCCTCCTCCAGTCAGCGCCTGCTTCCTCCTCCAGTCAGGGCCTGCGTCCTCCAGTCAGGGCCTGCTTTCCCATCAGGGCCTATTGCTTCCTCCTCCAGTCAGGGCTTGCTTCCTCCAGTCAGCGCCTGCTTCCTCCTCCAGTCAGGGCCTGCTTCCTCCAGTCAGGGCCTGCTTCCTCCTCCAGTCAGGGCCTGCTTCCTCCAGTCAGGGCCTGCTTCCTCCTCCAGTCAGCGCCTGCTTCCTCCAGTCAGGACTTGCTTACTCTAGTCAGCGCCTGCTTCCTCCAGTCAGTGCCTGCTTCCTCCTCCAGTCAGCGCCTGCTTCCTCCTCCAGTCAGGGCCTGCTTCCTCCTCCAGTCAGGGCCTGCTTCTTCCAGTCAGGGCATGCTTCCTCCTCCAGTCAGGACCTGCTTCCTCCAGTCAGCGCCTGCTTCCTCCTCCAGTCAGGGCCTGCTTCCTCCAGTCAGGGCCTGCTTCCTCCTCCAGTCAGCGCCTGCTTCCTCCAGTCAGGACTTGCTTCCTCTAGTCAGCGCCTGCTTCCTCCAGTCAGTGCCTGCTTCCTCCTCCAGTCAGCGCCTGCTTCCTCCTCCAGTCAGGGACTGCTTCCTCCAGTCAGCACCTGCTTCCTCCAGTCAGGGCCTGCTTCCGCCTCCAGTCAGGGCCTGCTTCCTCCAGTCAGGGCCTACTTCCTCCAGTCAGGGCCTGCTTCCTCCAGTCAGTGCCTGCTTCCTCCTCCATTCAGGGACTGCTTCCTCCAGTCAGGGCCTGCTTCCGCCCCCCAGTCAGGGCCTGCTTCCTCCTCCAGTCAGGGCCTGCTTCCTCCTCCAGTCAGGGCCTACTTCCTCCAGTCAGGGCCTGCTTCCTCCAGTCAGCGCCTGCTTACTCCTCCATTCAGGGCCTGCTTCCTCCTCCAGTCAGGGCCTGCTTCCTCCAGTCAGCGCCTGCTTCCTCCTCTAGTCAGCGCCTGCTTCCTCCTCCAGTCAGCGCCTGCTTCCTCCTCCAGTCAGGGCCTGCGTCCTCCAGTCAGGGCCTGCTTTCCCATCAGGGCCTATTGCTTCCTCCTCCAGTCAGGGCTTGCTTCCTCCAGTCAGCGCCTGCTTCCTCCTCCAGTCAGGGCCTGCTTCCTCCAGTCAGGGCCTGCTTCCTCCTCCAGTCAGGGCCTGCTTCCTCCAGTCAGGGCCTGCTTCCTCCTCCAGTCAGCGCCTGCTTCCTCCAGTCAGGACTTGCTTCCTCTAGTCAGCGCCTGCTTCCTCCAGTCAGTGCCTGCTTCCTCCTCCAGTCAGCGCCTGCTTCCTCCTCCAGTCAGGGCCTGCTTCCTCCAGTCAGCGCCTGCTTCCTCCAGTCAGGGCCTGCTTCCTCCAGTCAGGGCCTGCTTCCTCCTCCAGTCAGGGCCTGCTTCCTCCTCCAGTCAGGGCCTGCTTCCTCCTCCAGTCAGGGCCTACTTCCTCCAGTCAGGGCCTGCTTCCTCCAGTCAGGGCCTGCTTCCTCCTCCAGTCAGGGCCTGCTTCCTCCAGTCAGCGCCTGCTTCCTCCTCCAGTCAGGGCCTGCTTCCTCCACCAGTCAGCGCCTGCTTCCTCCTCCAGTCAGGGCCTGCTTCCTCCAGTCAGCGCCTGCTTCCTCCTCCAATCAGGGCCTACTTCCTCCACCAGTCAGCGCCTGCTTCCTCCTCCAGTCAGCGCCTGCTTCCTCCAGTCAGGACTTGCTTCCTCTAGTCAGCGCTTGCTTCCTCCAGTCAGCGCCTGCTTCCTCCTCCAGTCAGGGCCTGCTTCCTCCAGTCAGGGCCTGCTTCCTCCAGTCAGGGCCTGCTTCCTCCTCCAGTCAGGGCCTGCTTCCTCCAGTCAGCGCCTGCTTCCTCCTCCAGTCAGGGCCTGCTTCCTCCAGCCAGCACCTGCTTCCTCCAGTCAGGGCCTGCTTCCTCCTGCAGTCAGGGCCTGCTTCCTCCAGTCAGCACCTGCTTCCTCCTCCAGTCAGGGCCTGCTTCCTCCAGCCAGCACCTGCTTCCTCCAGTCAGCGCCTGCTTCCTCCTGCAGTCAGGGCCTGCTTCCTCCAGTCAGGGCCTGCTTCCTCCTCCAGTCAGGGCCTGCTTCCTCCTCCAGTCAGGGCCTGCTTCCTCCTCCAGTCAGGGCCTACTTCCTCCAGTCAGGGCCTGCTTCCTCCAGTCAGGACTTGCTTCCTCCTCCAGTCAGGACCTGCTTCCTCCAGTCAGCGCCTGCTTCCTCCTCCAGTCAGGGCCTGCTTCCTCCAGTCAGGGCCTGCTTCCTCCTACAGTCAGCGCCTGCTTCCTCCAGTCAGGACTTGCTTCCTCTAGTCAGCGCCTGCTTCCTCCAGTCAGTGCCTGCTTCCTCCTCCAGTCAGCGCCTGCTTCCTCCTCCAGTCAGGGACTGCTTCCTCCAGTCAGCACCTGCTTCCTCCAGTCAGGGCCTGCTTCCGCCTCCAGTCAGGGCCTGCTTCCTCCAGTCAGGGCCTACTTCCTCCAGTCAGGGCCTGCTTCCTCCAGTCAGTGCCTGCTTCCTCCTCCATTCAGGGCCTGCTTCCTCCAGTCAGCGCCTGCTTCCTCCAGTCAGGGCCTGCTTCCGCCCCCCAGTCAGGGCCTGCTTCCTCCTCCAGTCAGGGCCTGCTTTCTCCTCCAGTCAGGGCCTACTTCCTCCAGTCAGGGCCTGCTTCCTCCAGTCAGGGCCTGCTTCCTCCTCCAGTCAGGGCCTGCTTCCTCCAGTCAGCGCCTGCTTACTCCTCCATTCAGGGCCTGCTTCCTCCTCCAGTCAGGGCCTGCTTCCTCCAGTCAGCGCCTGCTTCCTCCTCTAGTCAGCGCCTGCTTCCTCCTCCAGTCAGCGCCTGCTTCCTCCTCCAGTCAGGGCCTGCGTCCTCCAGTCAGGGCCTGCTTTCCCATCAGGGCCTATTGCTTCCTCCTCCAGTCAGGGCTTGCTTCCTCCAGTCAGCGCCTGCTTCCTCCTCCAGTCAGGGCCTGCTTCCTCCAGTCAGGGCCTGCTTCCTCCTCCAGTCAGGGCCTGCTTCCTCCAGTCAGGGCCTGCTTCCTCCTCCAGTCAGTGCCTGCTTCCTCCAGTCAGGACTTGCTTCCTCTAGTCAGCGCCTGCTTCCTCCAGTCAGTGCCTGCTTCCTCCTCCAGTCAGCGCCTGCTTCCTCCTCCAGTCAGGGCCTGCTTCCTCCAGTCAGCGCCTGCTTCCTCCAGTCAGGGCCTGCTTCCTCCAGTCAGGGCCTGCTTCCTCCTCCAGTCAGGGCCTGCTTCCTCCTCCAGTCAGGGCCTGCTTCCTCCTCCAGTCAGGGCCTACTTCCTCCAGTCAGGGCCTGCTTCCTCCAGTCAGGGCCTGCTTCCTCCTCCAGTCAGGGCCTGCTTCCTCCAGTCAGCGCCTGCTTCCTCCTCCAGTCAGGGCCTGCTTCCTCCACCAGTCAGCGCCTGCTTCCTCCTCCAGTCAGGGCCTGCTTCCTCCAGTCAGCGCCTGCTTCCTCCTCCAATCAGGGCCTACTTCCTCCACCAGTCAGCGCCTGCTTCCTCCTCCAGTCAGCGCCTGCTTCCTCCAGTCAGGACTTGCTTCCTCTAGTCAGCGCCTGCTTCCTCCAGTCAGCGCCTGCTTCCTCCTCCAGTCAGGGCCTGCTTCCTCCAGTCAGGGCCTGCTTCCTCCAGTCAGGGCCTGCTTCCTCCTCCAGTCAGGGCCTGCTTCCTCCAGTCAGCGCCTGCTTCCTCCTCCAGTCAGGGCCTGCTTCCTCCAGCCAGCACCTGCTTCCTCCAGTCAGGGCCTGCTTCCTCCTGCAGTCAGGGCCTGCTTCCTCCAGTCAGGGCCTGCTTCCTCCAGTCAGCACCTGCTTCCTCCTCCAGTCAGGGCCTGCTTCCTCCAGCCAGCACCTGCTTCCTCCAGTCAGCGCCTGCTTCCTCCTGCAGTCAGGGCCTGCTTCCTCCAGTCAGGGCCTGCTTCCTCCTCCAGTCAGGGCCTGCTTCCTCCTCCAGTCAGGGCCTGCTTCCTCCTCCAGTCAGGGCCTACTTCCTCCAGTCAGGGCCTGCTTCCTCCAGTCAGGGCCTGCTTCCTCCTCCAGTCAGGGCCTGCTTCCTCCAGTCAGCGCCTGCTTCCTCCTCCAGTCAGGGCCTGCTTCCTCCACCAGTCAGCGCCTGCTTCCTCCTCCAGTCAGGGCCTGCTTCCTCCAGTCAGCGCCTGCTTCCTCCTCCAATCAGGGCCTACTTCCTCCACCAGTCAGCGCCTGCTTCCTCCTCCAGTCAGCGCCTGCTTCCTCCAGTCAGGACTTGCTTCCTCTAGTCAGCGCCTGCTTCCTCCAGTCAGCGCCTGCTTCCTCCTCCAGTCAGGGCCTGCTTCTTCCAGTCAGGGCCTGCTTCCTCCAGTCAGGGCCTGCTTCCTCCTCCAGTCAGGGCCTGCTTCCTCCAGTCAGCGCCTGCTTCCTCCTCCAGTCAGGGCCTGCTTCCTCCAGCCAGCACCTGCTTCCTCCAGTCAGGGCCTGCTTCCTCCTGCCAGCACCTGCTTCCTCCAGTCAGGGCCTGCTTCCTCCTGCAGTCAGGGCCTGCTTCCTCCAGTCAGGGCCTGCTTCCTCCAGTCAGCGCCTGCTTCCTCCAGTCAGGGCCTGCTTCCGCCCCCCAGTCAGGGCCTGCTTCCTCCTCCAGTCAGGGCCTGCTTCCTCCTCCAGTCAGGGCCTGCTTCCTCCAGCCAGCACCTGCTTCCTCCAGTCAACGCCTGCTTCCTCCTGCATTCAGGGCCTGCTTCCTCCAGTCAGGGCCTGCTTCCTCCTCCAGTCAGGGCCTGCTTCCTCCAGTCAGCGCCTGCTTCCTCCTCCAGTCAGGGCCTGCTTCCTCCAGTCAGGGCCTGCTTCCTCCAGTCAGCGCCTGCTTCCTCCTCCAGTCAGTGCCTGCTTTCTCCAGCCAGCACCTGCTTCCTCCAGTCAGCGCCTGCTTCCTCCAGTCAGCGCCTGCTTCCTCCTCCTGTCAGGGCCTGCTTCCTCCTCCAGTCAGCGCCTGCTTCCTCCTCCAGTCAGGGCCTGCTTCCTCCAGTCAGGGCCTGCTTCCTCCAGTCAGCGCCTGCTTCCTCCTCCAGTCAGTGCCTGCTTCCTCCAGCCAGCACCTGCTTCCTCCAGTCAGCGCCTGCTTCCTCCAGTCAGCGCCTGCTTCCTCCTCCTGTCAGGGCCTGCTTCCTCCTCCAGTCAGCGCCTGCTTCCTCCTCCAGTCAGGGCCTGCTTCCTCCAGTCAGGGCCTCCTCCTCCAGTCAGCACCTACTTCCTCCTCCAGTCAGGACCTACTTCCTCCTCAGCACCCCAGGCCCCATGCTGTCTGTCAGTGGGGAGACATCAAACCCGTGGAGAAGACTCCATAGAGCGGTTCTTCATGGGGCTTCCCCTTTTGTTGGAACTACCGACAGCCTTAGCTCAAAACAAACCTGGGACCTCCACTGAATGCACCTGTAGATACTAAAGTCCATTGCTTAACCAGTGCTGGTGTGCTAGCCTTCATCTTCACAAGAATCTGCCAGCGTAAGAGAAGCTTGGCCAGGAAGGCCCAGAGGTGGTGGTGTTCCTCTCGGGGGGAGGAAGGGTACGTGGAGGCGGGCGAGCAAGAGGAAGAGGGCAGGGGTCCCGGCCAGGCCGCGGCTCTCCACAGTGCAGGAGGACCTGCGGGGCCTGGGGTAACCGTTCTAGACAGAGGAACGTGCTTACCCAGGCCCTGGACCATGCCAAGAATTAAGCAACATAGCTACATGAAAATGTGTTCGATATGCACACAAGCCATTTGTTCTTATGCCCATTCTGGAGCTGTGACTTTCTGGTGAGAATGGTTTTGGCCTTTGTATGACTGGAAAAACCAATGGAAAGATAGTAAAAAATATTCCTGTTTGGACTTACCTTGCACTGAATATCTTTTTTGGGAGGAGGTGGGGTGGGGGAGGTACTGGGAGTTTGAACTCCTGGCCTCTTCCTTGCTAAGCTACCACTCTGAGCCATGCCTCCAGCCCTGCTAAAATGACTGACATTGGTTTGTCACCTTGATAATTAGGAGCCTTTTATTCTGTTCTTCCCTTTGGTCATCTGTGAGCCAAAAATGTGCTGGAGAAGCACGGTGTGTCCAGTGCTTAGGATCACACATTTCGCAACCTCCTTCGCCTCTCAAGAGCTGCGTCACATTCCCGACTTCCCCCGGTGTGTCTTCTGTGTGAGTTGGGTGTTGGTGTGCGTGGTCACGCGTCTGAGTGGCGGGTTTTCGATGTCCGTCCCCTGACCTGCTCTGGCTGAGTGCATACCCAGTGCATACCGGGCTCAGCGTCAACACCCGGAGCTCGACGTGTTCCTAAACCAGGTGGCTGTTTAAGTTCATCCCCAGGATGTGACCACCTGGTCAAGAGTAGCCACAAGAAAACATCGCCGACGTCCCCTTGGGGTGGAAGACAGGAACAGGTGCGCAGCAAGCCCATCTCTGGGACGGGCTGCCACCCCCCGACTTGGCTCGGCGTGGGGAGCGCCGGGGGCAGGCGAGGTGAGGTGGGGAGCTACCGGACGGGCCCCGGACGGCGTGAAGGAAGGCTGGAGAGGTCACGAGAACGGGGTGCCGTGAGCTTCGTGTGTGATGTTCCAGACTTCTTGTTGTGTAGCGCTAATGATTTACACGGATGATGCAGTTGAGCAAACTCAGCTGTGGATAAGGTTTGCCTTTTGAAGTGTAAACTTGACAGGAGTTGAGCTGCAAGAGGAGAGGGACAGCGGCCATGTGTGTTGAACAGCGCAACGATGCTTTAACAAGGTGCGGGACTTTGGGCAGAGACAGCTGCAGATGATGGGGGCTGGGCGGCCCGGATCATCTGTGACGGTGGCCGCTGCCCCCCGGCGGCCGAGGGGCGGAGCTCCCGCTCAGGGAGAAGTGAGGACACCTAAGGGCCAGGGCCAGAGGAGCGGGGGAGGGGGGCTGAGCAAGGCGCGGGGGGGGGGGGGGGGAGAGCGGGGGAGGGAGACTGAGCAAAGCAGGGGGAGCGGGGGAGGGAGACTGAGCAAAGCACAGGGGTGGGGCAGGGGAGGGAGACTGAGCAAAGCAGGGGTGGGGCGGGGGAGCGGGGGAGGGAGACTGAGCAAAGCGCAGGGGTGGGGGGGGTCATGTGTGGAAGTGCCTGAATGAACCCCATGGCTGGTGTGACTGACAATGCACACCAAGAAGTCACTGCAACATGGGTGAGTTTATGTGCCCCCAGAGGGCACAGAGCACCCCACGATGCCCCCAGAGGGCACAGAGCACCCCACAAGCATGTGCCCCCCAGAGAGCACAGAGCACCCCACGATGCCCCCAGAGGGCACGGAGCACCCCACGATGCCCCCAGAGGGCACGGAGCACCCCACGATGCCCCCAGAGGGCACGGAGCACCCCACGATGCCCCCAGAGGGCACGGAGCACCCCACGATGCCCCCAGAGGGCACGGAGCACCCCACGATGCCCCCAGAGGGCACATAGCACCCCACGATGCCCCCAGAGGGCACAGAGCACCCCCATGTGCGGGCGTCTGGGCGGCGGGTGCTGTCCGGGTGACGTCCCAGCACGGGTGACCCGCAGGGCCCGGAGCAGTGCGTGCCACGCGGGATCAAGGTTGGGGGACAGCACACGGGCCGCAGCCTGCCAGCGCCGGGCCCGCTGGCTCCCCGTGGGGGCGTGGCGGGGGCCCCCCGCTCAGCACACCTTCCTCGTGGAAACCAGTGTGGACCCCATCCACAGAGAGGCCCGCCCCCTGCCCGCGGCGTGCGGGGACCCGGCCCGGCCCGCTCGGCCGTCCCCAGGACCCGGGTCTGGGCCTGAGCGCGGCTGTCACGGGCGGAGACGTCGAGGGGCAGCGCTGTCCGCGGGGCTGGATCTCCTTCATGCGCCTCCACGTGCTTTCGGATAGAGTCACACGCTCTGACACTCACACTCTCGCTGACACGCTCTGCCACGTCCGCACGCGCATTCGTGCGTGCGCGCGTAGACCTGCCCTCTCCGTCTCTGGTGTTTCAGTTCCCAGGACGGCTGACAGGAACGGGCGTCCGTCCGGGCTGCGCGTGGATGAAGCGGGCGTCGGGGTAGGATGTTGGGTGTGCTGTGAGCCGAGGCCGTCAGGCTGGGGCTGCAGACAGTCAGCCAGGCGTCCCCCGTCCTCGTCCCCCGAGGCGGGCTGGCCATGAAGATCACAGCGCGGCCCTTAGTGAAAATGGCCGTGGGGTGCGGACCGTCCTGCGTTGACATAAGCATAGAGTTTAACACGTTCATGACACGGAAGACGAAGTTTTCGTCTGTCTTAATTGCTTGATGGTGAGGACGCTCGACTAGACGAGAGGTTGAGGAGCGTTTACCTCACCTCCCCCACACGTGCCAGGAAAACTGCTGGTTTGCCATCAGCATGATTTCCTGAGCGCCTCCTTGCGTAGGTTAAAGAAACACCCTGTAGGCTGGGGATATAGCCTAGTGGCAAGAGTGCCTGCCTCGGATACACGAGGCCCTAGGTTCGATTCCCCAGCACCACATATACAGAAAACGGCCAGAAGCGGCGCTGTGGCTCAAGTGGCAGAGTGCTAGCCTTGAGCAGGAAGAAGCCAGGGACAGTGCTCAGGCCCTGAGTCCAAGGCCCAGGACTGGCCAAAAAAAAAAAAAGAAAAAAAGAAACACCCTGTAATTTTTAAAGCAGCATAGTGTTACGATTATGGTTTTCTTCTGTCACATTGCCTCACAAACTGCCGTCACCCCCCGTTTTTATTGATTTGGATTTGACCATGTCGGCACCCTTCTGCTACCACAGAAAATCACCCGCAAGCGTCTCCCGCCCGCGCGGGGCTGTGTCCGCGTCCGTGACCCGCGCGGGGCTGTGTCTGCGCCCGTGGCCGTCGCGGGGCTGTGTCCGTGTCCGTGGCCGGCGCGGGGCTGTGTCCGCATCCGTGGCTGGCGCGGGGCTGTGTCCGCGCCCGTGACCCGCGCGGGGCTGTGTCCGCGCCCGTGACCCGCGCGGGGCTGTGTCCGCGCCCGTGGCCAGCTGTGTCTGCGCCCGTGCCCAGCGCGGGGCTGTGTCCGCGCCCGTGGCCGGCGCGGGGCTGTGTCTGCGCCCGTGGCCTCCGCGTCAGCCAGGCTGCGCCGGGTCAGCCGCCCTGTCCCAGACGCCGCGCCCGCCTCTCGGGGACTCTGCAAAGGAGCTGATGCCGCCAGCCTTGCGCCTTGCGTGTGGCCTGCGGGGTGGGGAGGAGGTGCGGATTCTGCGTCGCGGCACCGGCTCCTCTGACACGTTGTCCCTCGTCAGGACTTCAGCTGGGACGCCACTCTCTCAGGCACGTCAGCTCGCGTCCCAGTGCTGCCCGGGGGCCTGGCTGGGCACGGATTGCAACGCACCGCGGGGGCCCTGCCAGGCGTGCCCATGTTCGCACGCTTGCGTGCCGTGGAAGGGAGCCGCTTACGCCCCGCCATGTCCCCTCTGAGCCACCGGGTAGCCGTGGCCTGACATAGGCGCTCAAGGTCACCACAGCCGGTTAATTCCAAATACAGAACAAGAACCTGGCCATGCGGGTTGAATCTACGCCGTCGTGTGCACTTCTAGGTGCGTGCACCCACTCTGTCCACGTCGAGTCTGGGTGTGTGTCCACACTTTGTCTGCATGGGGGCGTGCACACACTCTGTCCACATCAGGTGTGGGTGCGTGTACACACTCTTTCCGCGTCGCATCTGGGGGCATGCACACACTGTCCACATTGGGTCTGGGGGGCATGCACCCACGTTCTCCACGTTACATCTGGGGGCATGCACACACTCTGTCCACATCGGGTCTGGGGGGCATGCACCCACGTTCTCCACGTTACATCTGGGGGCATGCACACACTCTGTCCACATCGGGTCTGGGGGGCATGCACCCACGTTCTCCACGTTACATCTGGGGGCATGCACACACTCTGTCCACATCGGGTCTGGGGGGCATGCACCCACGTTCTCCACGTTACATCTGGGGGCATGCACACACTCTGTCCACATCGGGTCTGGGGGGCATGCGCCCACGTTCTCCACGTTACATCTGGGGGCATGCACACACTGTCCACATTGGGTCTGGGGGGCATGCGCCCACGTTCTCCACGTTACATCTGGGGGCATGCACACACTCTGTCCGCCTCGCCTCTGGGTGTGTGCACACACTCTGCTTGTGTGAGTCACATGAATGCCATCACGCGTGTGTCTGGATGTGTGTACACTGCCACTGCCAAGCACACAGCCCAGATGTCAGCAAAGCAGTTACGGGAGGCGTAGCAGGTGCCCGGCTCAGGCTGATTTTCAAGCTCTCGTGCCCAGCCTCCTCTGGGGACCGTCACTTTTTCCTCACGTAGTCGGCAACTCCCCTGGTGTGTAACTGGTTAGCAGCTCTTTCTCCTTGTGTGTTTCTTGGTGTTTCATTACCTTTTACTCTCGCCGTCTTCCACGGGGCCCAGTTTCCTAGTTTAGGGAGGTGTCTTCACTGTTTGCTCGTGACGGAGGCGTTAGCTCCTCCCGGTGTGTGCGCGCGGCATAGGAACTGTTCCTCCCCACGCCGGAGGCCGCCCTGCCCAGACCCGCAGGGACCTGCCCCGCAGCCCCCCGCGATTCAGGCCAGATGAGAGGGGCCGCTGGCGAGGCACGCAGGTCGCGAGGGGCTGCTCTCAGCCTGTGTGTGCCAGCGTCGGGTTAGGGCAGAGCCGGCCGATGGGGGGTGGTTGGGAAGGAAGGAGAGTGGAGAAGGAAGGCTCCTGGAGGAGGAGAGCCAAGCAGGGGCGCAGTCGGGACGGGTGGCCCCTGGTGGGGGAAATGTACAGTCTCAAGGAAGCAATAAAAACAAACGCTGACTGAACGGGAGGGGAAAATGAGGCATTCCACAGGCTTCAACGGAAAGGAAAACATACCTCATGTGGACAGGTCCATCTCACAGACAGAGAATGGACAAGAGGTAAATAGGAGGTCACGGAGGAATTGCCTCCCCCTCCTCCCCCCCTCCCTCCTCCCCCTCCCCCTCTCTCCTCTCTTTTCCTCCCCTTGGTGGCTCACCTTCTTCCTCCATCTCCTCCCTCTTTCCCCTTCCTCCCCTTTCTCTTCCTCCTTCTTGACTCCTCCTCGTCCTCCTCCTCCGCATCTTCCTCCACTCTCCTCTTCTTCACTTGCCCCATCCTCATCCTTTCCTTTTCTTCTCCCTTCCTTTCCCCTTCCCCTCCCCCTCCCCCTCCCCCCTCTCTCTTCCCCCTCCCTCTCCCCTTCTCCTTCCTCTCCTCTTCCCTCCTTCCTCTCTTCCTTGGGACGTGTTAAAATCTGCTTCTCTGGCCAGCAGTTGGTGCTCATAACCAGGGCCACCATTGGGAGTGCCTTTAGCCCGTTCGGTTGGCAAACACTATTCCCTGCGTGTCTCTGCTGCTGTGTAGAACGGTGAAACATGCCTGGATTTAGGTCTTTTAGCTCTGAATTTATGTACACACACACATACATATACATGCACAGTACTTTGTGGATCTTCCTCCCTGAATTATATTTCCACTGCTGATTTTTTTTCCTGTGAGTGCCTACATAGAAGGAAGAGATAGAAAGACAGGAAGACAGAGAGACTGACTCTACTTAAAAGCCAACTCTTCATTTACATCAAGTCACCATTTATTAAATTCTTAATCAGAAGCTTTCACTGAAATCCACATACCTGTTCTAGAATATTCTTAAATTTGGGGTGCCTTTTTCTACTCCAATCTTTTATAAAATCCCAAGTCCCAGGAGAAATTATATCTAGCGGACCATGACCTCACTTATTTCTTTTCTAATTTTTTCAAAAGATGTTAGAAAAGTAAAAGAAAGGCTATGCCCAGTGCCCTTTGTATTTTGTCCTTCAAAGCTGAAATCCCCGCATGACCAGCTCACATTGTGATGTCCTGGGGTTCCTCCCCCCTCACTCAGCTTCCCCCACCTTCACCCCTCTTCCTGCAGGACCCTGCTTCACTAAGGGTCCCCTCGGCTTCCTGGCTGGCCGCGGCCGCCACAGGCTCTGGGTAGTGACTGGACCAGCTGCCAGAGGACAGAACTCCAAGCTAGCATGTGACTCCTCTGCGGGCTGTGGGGCCTGGGCTGAGCTCTGCCTCTTTCTCCTGCAGTGACACGGGGAGGACAGGCAGATGGGTCCGCTGAGCCTGACACACACGGAGAGGACAGGCGGATGGGTACCCTGTGCCTGACACACACTGAGAGGACAGGCGGATAGGTACCCTGTGCCTGACACACACACTGGGAGGACAGGCAGATGGGTACCCTGTGCCTGACACACACTGAGAGGACAGGCGGATGGGTACCCTGTGCCTGACACACACTGAGAAGACAGGCGGATGGGTACCCTGTGCCTGACACACACGGAGAGGACAGGCGGATGGGTACCCTGTGCCTGACACACACTGAGAAGACAGGCGGATGGGTACCCTGTGCCTGACACACACTCAAAGAACAGGTGGACACGTATGGTGTACCTGACACACACGGAGAGGACAGGCGGACGGGTACCCTGTACCTGACACACATGGAGAGGACAGGCGGATGGGTACCCTGTGCCTGACACACACTGAGAGGACAGGCGGATGGGTACCCTGTGCCTGACACACACGGAGAGGACAGGCGGATAGGTACCCTGTGCCTGACACACATGGAGAAGACAGGCAGATGGGTCTGCTGAGCCTGACACACACAGAGAGGACAGGCAGATGGGTCCGCTGTACCTGACACACACTGAGAGGACAGGCGGATGGGTCTGCTGAGCCTGACACACACAGAGAGGACAGGCGGATGGGTACCCTGTGCCTGACACACACTGAGAGGACAGGCGGATGGGTACCCTGTGCCTGACACACACTGAGAGGACAGGCGGATGGGTCTGCTGAGCCTGACACACACTGAGAGGACAGGCAGATGGGTACCCTGTGCCTGACACACACAGAGAGGACAGGTGGATGGGTCTGCTGAGCCTGACACACACTGAGAGGACAGGCGGATGGGTACCCTGTGCCTGACACACACGGAGAGGACAGGCGGATGGGTACCCTGTGCCTGACACACACTGAGAGCACAGGCAGACGGGTACCCTGTGTGTGACACACACAGAGAGGACAGGCAGATGGGTCTGCTGAGCCTGACACACACTGAGAAGACAGGTGGATGGGTCTGCTGAGCCTGACACACACTGAGAGGACAGGCAGATGGGTCCGCTGTACCTGACACACACTGAGAGGACAGGCGGATGGGTACCCTGTGCCTGACACACACTGAGAGCACAGGCAGACGGGTACCCTGTGCGTGACACACACAGAGAAGACAGGCGGATGGGTACCCTGTGCCTGACACACACGGAGAGGACAGGTGGATGGGTCTGCTGAGCCTGACACACACTGAGAGGACAGGCGGATGGGTCCGCTGTACCTGACACACACTGAGAGGACAGGCGGATGGGTACCCTGTGCCTGACACACACTGAGAGGACAGGCGGATGGGTACCCTGTGCCTGACACACACAGAGAGGACAGGCGGATGGGTACCCTGTGCCTGACACACACTGAGAGGACAGGCGGATGGGTACCCTGTGCCTGACACACACTGAGAGGACAGGCGGATGGATACCCTGTACCTGACACACACTGAGAGGACAGGCAGATGGGTCTGTTGTACCTGACACACACTGAGAGGACAGGCGGATGGGTACCCTGTGCCTGACACACACTCAAAGAACAGGTGGACACGTATGGTGTACCTGACACACACGGAGAGGACAGGCGGACGGGTACCCTGTACCTGACACACATGGAGAGGACAGGCGGATGGGTACCCTGTGCCTGACACACACTGAGAGGACAGGCGGATGGGTACCCTGTGCCTGACACACACGGAGAGGACAGGCGGATAGGTACCCTGTGCCTGACACACATGGAGAAGACAGGCAGATGGGTCTGCTGAGCCTGACACACACAGAGAGGACAGGCAGATGGGTCCGCTGTACCTGACACACACTGAGAGGACAGGCGGATGGGTCTGCTGAGCCTGACACACACAGAGAGGACAGGCGGATGGGTACCCTGTGCCTGACACACACTGAGAGGACAGGCGGATGGGTACCCTGTGCCTGACACACACTGAGAGGACAGGCGGATGGGTCTGCTGAGCCTGACACACACTGAGAGGACAGGCAGATGGGTACCCTGTGCCTGACACACACAGAGAGGACAGGTGGATGGGTCTGCTGAGCCTGACACACACTGAGAGGACAGGCGGATGGGTACCCTGTGCCTGACACACACGGAGAGGACAGGCGGATGGGTACCCTGTGCCTGACACACACTGAGAGCACAGGCAGACGGGTACCCTGTGTGTGACACACACAGAGAGGACAGGCAGATGGGTCTGCTGAGCCTGACACACACTGAGAAGACAGGTGGATGGGTCTGCTGAGCCTGACACACACTGAGAGGACAGGCAGATGGGTCCGCTGTACCTGACACACACTGAGAGGACAGGCGGATGGGTACCCTGTGCCTGACACACACTGAGAGCACAGGCAGACGGGTACCCTGTGCGTGACACACACAGAGAAGACAGGCGGATGGGTACCCTGTGCCTGACACACACGGAGAGGACAGGTGGATGGGTCTGCTGAGCCTGACACACACTGAGAGGACAGGCGGATGGGTCCGCTGTACCTGACACACACTGAGAGGACAGGCGGATGGGTACCCTGTGCCTGACACACACTGAGAGGACAGGCGGATGGGTACCCTGTGCCTGACACACACAGAGAGGACAGGCGGATGGGTACCCTGTGCCTGACACACACTGAGAGGACAGGCGGATGGGTACCCTGTGCCTGACACACACTGAGAGGACAGGCGGATGGATACCCTGTACCTGACACACACTGAGAGGACAGGCAGATGGGTCTGTTGTACCTGACACACACTGAGAGGACAGGCGGATGGGTACCCTGTGCCTGACACACACTGAGAGGACAGGCGGATGGGTACCCTGTGCCTGACACACACTGAGAGCACAGGCAGACGGGTACCCTGTGCGTGACACACACAGAGAAGACAGGCGGATGGGTACCCTGTGCCTGACACACACGGAGAGGACAGGTGGATGGGTCTGCTGAGCCTGACACACACTGAGAGGACAGGCGGATGGGTCCGCTGTACCTGACACACACTGAGAGGACAGGCGGATGGGTACCCTGTGCCTGACACACACGGAGAGGACAGGCGGATGGGTACCCTGTGCCTGACACACACAGAGAGGACAGGCGGATGGGTACCCTGTGCCTGACACACACTGAGAGGACAGGCGGATGGGTACCCTGTGCCTGACACACACTGAGAGGACAGGCGGATGGATACCCTGTACCTGACACACACTGAGAGGACAGGCAGATGGGTCTGCTGTACCTGACACACACTGAGAGGACAGGCGGATGGGTACCCTGTGCCTGACACACACTGAGAGGACAGGCGGATGGGTACCCTGTGCCTGACACACACTGAGAGCACAGGCAGACGGGTACCCTGTGCGTGACACACACAGAGAAGACAGGCGGATGGGTACCCTGTGCCTGACACACACGGAGAGGACAGGTGGATGGGTCTGCTGAGCCTGACACACACTGAGAGGACAGGCGGATGGGTCCGCTGTACCTGACACACACTGAGAGGACAGGCGGATGGGTACCCTGTGCCTGACACACACTGAGAGGACAGGCGGATGGGTCCGCTGTGCCTGACACACACGGAGAGGACAGGCGGATGGGTCTGCTGAGCCTGACACACACTGAGAAGACAGGCAGACGGGTCCGCTGTACCTGACACACACTTGCAACTCCAGCAAGGCTGGAACTTCCTCATTATGGCTTCACACAAAACCTTCACACCTCCCTGTGTTAAGGTGACTGTCACTAAGAAGCGGTGAGGGGAACTCTACAGTGGTGACCAATTAATCAGTACACTAGTGAGTTGATGAGAATCATCAGGCTCTTCTCAGGATGGAGACGAAGGGCTACCACAAGCTGGGGTTAGAACAGTGCGCCTAGTTAACAGCGTCCAATGGTGGCCGTTTGTCACATCATGATGTGAAGTGGGGACAGACCTCCGGCTTCCTGAGTGGTATTTAACATTTACAGCAAAACACATAGTGCAAAGAGCACCAAATCAAATGCCATACCACTGTGGGGTGTAGCAAGGTAAAAATAACACATGGTTGAGACACAGTAAGAAAACCAGTGCTTTTCCTTAGCCATCTTCATTATCACTCAGACTGCAGGAGGCTCTGTGTACACCGCTGTTAGCAGCACTGCTTCCTTGGGATGCAACATGAGAACTCGCTGGCTCGTCTCTTGGCTAGAAAAAGGGAGAATTCAAAGGCACCCGAACTCTCCGTGCCTGCAGAATAGGGGATCGTCCCACTGAAACAGCCCCAGCGAACAGGTCAGGGGTTGGAGTGAGAGGGGTCTGATGGAGCAGACATGTAGGGTAGGGGGGTGTTCCGGTTACATAGCCTGGAGCAGAGAGCACAGGGTGCCGAGGAGGCCTGGTGGCCTGGCCATCCCTGAGAACCAGCAGAGGATCTACAAGCCCCAGGCAGACCATGAGCAGTCTTGAGCCCCTCTGAGGGGCCTCCCACAAAACCAGACTCGGCCCACTCGGGAAAAGCAAGACTGCATCCCGTGCACAATGTGCAGGGCAGAGCCGAGATGCCAGGGGTGGGCTGGGGCCGGGGTGGGCTGGGGGCCAGGACATGGGTTCCAGGCCGGGGTAGGCTGGGGCCGGGGTGGGTTCAGGGCCAGGGGTGGGCTCGAAGGACTCTAGCAGCTGGTCAGGGTAGAAGGCCACTGACAAGCAAGGCCCTTCCTAGCGTGAGGGCCCCCTGAGCAAGGAGGCTTTGCTGCTGAACACTGTGGACTCCCTGCATGTCTGCAGGGTGTGCGTCAGGAGGGCCCGTGGTGCTTCCTCCCGGCCCCCGCCACGCCGTGTCAGACACAGACGGGAAAGACTCCAGGCTTCGTAGCTGTTCCTGAGGTCATGCAGATTTCAGAGCTGGTGGTGTGTTCCAGAACAGGCATCTCTGCGGGTTCAAAGCTGCACAGGGACAACCATGATGTGCAGGCCCTGTCCGGTGTTGCACAAGCACACACTCCCAGTCCCTGCCCTGTGTGGCCCTGATTCCTGCCTCCTCCTCCTCCTCCTCCAACTCCTCCTCCTCCCCCTCCTCCTCCTCCTCCTCCTCCTCCTCCTCCTCCTCCTCCTCCATCCTCCTCCTCTTCCTCCTCCTCCTCCTCCTCCTCCTCCTCCATCCTCCTCCTCCTCCTCCTCCTCCTCCTCCTCCTCCTCCTCCTCCTCCTCCTCCTCCTCCTCCTCCACCCAGTTCTCTCTGTGGTATGCGGCCTACTCAGAGAAGCCCTTGTCCCTACACACCAGCCGTGGCCTCCTCCTCTGCTCTGCAGTCTCAGTATAAACCCAGTTTCTCCGGCTGTGAGGGAACTGGGTGGTGGTGTCCCACACCATATGACATTAGTCACCGAAGTCATCTGTGGGCTGTCTTCGGTGGAATCCCACGGGGTTCTGTCTGGTAGGCTCCTTAGAGGTTGTCACCATCCTATAAGGTGCGCCCTGATTTTCTGTGTCATAAATTCTGCTTGTAACTTCTTTTCTTTGCTGCCTAAGCTGTGTGGCCAGCTCTGGCTAGTGCTGCATACATGTTGTTTAATATAATGTAGTTTTATAATGAAGGGGTGCACTCTGCTGTATAAATTATGTATGCCGACCCCGGAAGATTCTCTATAGCAAAGGCCATCGAGGAGCCCGTCCAGGGCAAGAATTCCCATGCCCCGTGCCCTGAGCCCCGTCGGCCCAGAGCCTGCTTCTGGACACGGCGGCTGGTCTGTCAGCGCACAGGCCACGGGGTAGCAGGGGGCACCACTGGGCGCAGGGCACAGGAGAGGCCCGGGGCCCGCAGAAGCCCGGCCGCGCATGTGGAACCCAGAGGGTCTCCAGTCGACCTGGTTTTCCGGACCTTGTGCCCCCGCGGCGGGGGGTCCATCCTGAGGCTTCGGCACAGTCGCTTCGGTGAGGACCGCCACAGAGCTCAGGCATAGAGCTGCGTTCTACGTCAGCCAGAGCCTTACTCAGAGAAGGCGAACTCCGCGAGCGGCCCCGTTCAAAGAATATGGCCGAACACCAAGAGGGCCCCAGCTTTCATCAGGCTGCTCTCCCCGTTCCCAAACGTCGCCCCGCTGCCTCGTCCCTCCCTTCCTGTGAGCTCCCTTCTCCGCGTAGCCCCTTGCTCGAGGCACGGGGCCTCGTGGCGCTCCCCCGCAGAACGCGGCACCGGCCGCCGCTCGTCCCAGCCGGAGCCCCCTCCGAAGGCGCTCGGCCTCAGTTTCCGCACAAAGATCCTTTCCGTAGGTGCAGAGCCCCGCGCCAGCTCAGACCCGTCCTGCCTCCCACAGCACACGCCTCCAGTCTGGTATTTATTTTGTGGAGTTTATTGAAATTCATTAAGTTCCTCGTCTCCATCAGGGACCACAACACACGCACGCACACACACACACGCACACACGCACGCACGCACACACACACACGAGTTCTACTCTGAGTCCAGGTCACTTTCAGAAGGATATTTCTTCAGGACGTTGTGTCTTCAGGAGCCTCTGACCATTTGACAAGCATGAAAAAGCACAAGAAGGATTTAAAGCAAATGCCCATGAAGACTACCACGCCTTCTCATCTAAACCTATCTGGAAATTCTGTAAGGATAATGCTATAATTGCTACGATCCCACCTTGCACTAACATACATTTGTTTAAAAAATCAGCACTTGGTTATAAGAAAAAAAAATCCAAAAATAAGAGCGTATTGAACACAAAGAGAACAATTGCTCATCGGCGGCAGGCGGCAATGCACGAGGGAAATCGCAGTGTCGGAAGTCTTACTTCCGCTATGGAGACAGGACAGCGCAGAGGAAGGACAGACACCACCCTCTCTGGGACCCCTGTCACCGCAGGGCCCGGGGACGGGAAGGGTCTCCACTGCGGGCTCCCTGGTCTGTGTCCCTCGCCGTTTTCTGATCAGTCACGGTACCCAGAGAGGAAGCTGCCGCAGACTCACCTCATTCCTGCTCCAAGTGCTTATTTCCTTCAACCTGAGTCACATGGAAATTTTTCAAGACTTCTCTGCTGAATTACATTTTCTGAAGATTGGGCCATTCTTGTCTTAGGTACACAATAATATCATCAATAAATAGAAGTAGATGACATTACTGAGGATGAGAAGATGAGTAGCATACTTCTCCATAATAAAAAGGGCTACAGCTAAGATCCAATCTATTATCCTGAATAATAACGCTAATGTCTGCAATTGAAGTGTTTATAATGGGGCCGGGTGACCTGGGAATCTGCCCTAGGCGGCGAGAGTCCTCCTTAGGAGAATAATGGCTGCTCTAGTGAGAGCTGTAAGTGGAGTCGGTCCCGCTGTGGCGAAGGCCAGGCCCAGCCCGGGGCCCTCCCCGATCCGACGGCCCGCTGGCTCAGAGCCTGCAGGGGCCCAGGGAGGACCGCAGATATTTGGAAGGTAAAATACCAAAGAAGACCAGGCTGGCTTTAATGCCCCAGCCGCAGAGATGCCCCCAAACCGGGGAGAAGCCCCCGAGGCTGCAGTGGGTGGCCTCAGTGCCTGCACCACCTCCTTCGGTGGCTGCCCCACGCCTGGGTCCCGGGGTCCCTGTCCACCTGAAGGGCCCACGGCCCCCGGCCCAACACTTCCTTTCCAGACTGTTTCCCACGTAGGGATGGCATGCATCTTACTTTGCTCAGAACACAGTTCTTTGCAATTTCAAAACATTTTTATAATTGCTAGTTGAGACTCGGCACCTCTGGGAAAGCGCTGGTGAGTTGGTTTTGTTTGTTTCCCTTGGTTCTCTCCCCGGTTCCTGTCTCGTGGCCCCGCTGCCATGTGGTTGTCAGGAAGATCTCTCACTCCCGTACCCTCCCTCCCTCCCCCACTCCCTCCCCCCGTCTTTTCCGGCAGTACTGGGGTTTGAATTCAGGGCCTCATGCTTGCTAGGCAATCACTCTACCACTTGAGCTGCCACAGCCGCCAGAGCTGCTTCCGTTTCCATAATAGAACGTTTTATACAACATTAATAGCTGTCGGGCTGTGCTGCCGTCAAAAAAAAACCCTCTGGACTCTCTCAGAGCAATTTTCACAAAAGCGTGGAGGCTGCGGTCGTGTGAGGGGTGGGTGGGGACCTGATCCCCAAATCTGCGGGGCTTGGTGGCCTCGGGCCGCGCTCCGTGGGGCAGAGCTGTGGACGAAGCCCGCCGCCCGTCCGTGGTGCAGTGGCCTCCTTGGCCCTGCCGCGCCGGCCCTCCGCACGGCACGCGTTGACCCCCGTCCAGGGGGACGGCGCTCACCGGCCAGTGCCCGGTGAGGTCTCCTCCTGCTTCTAAGCGGACGCGGAGTCCACAGAGCGTGGCTGCCCATCTCTGGAGGAAGCCAGGGAGGGGCAGGCGGGGCGGGCGGGCAGGGCCCTGGCTGGGCTCGGCCTCGGAGGGGCGAGGCCACAGGGGCTTCGGGAAGCCCTGCCCCCTGCCCTCAGCCACGGCTCGGCGTGTCCTCCTCACGGGCCGGAGCCGAGCCTCCCGCCCGGGCCTCTCGGCACAGCCCGACGCCGGGGCCGACTCCTGGGCCTGGGGAAGGAAGGGCGCCTGGCGGGGGGAGCTGGCGGGGCTCTGACTTAGAGGTTCACGGCCCCGCTGCCGCCTGAGGCGCCCGGAGGCCAGGGCCAGAGAGAAGCCTCGCCCGGGCGGGGAGAACCTCATTTTCAGCGACAAGGGGTGATTAATTTTTCAGATTTGGGTCCTTGTAAAGGCCATCGTGAATGTATTTTTTTATTGCTGGATTATTGCCGCGTTGGGTGATTTCTGTTCCACCCACACGCCGAGATTTCTCTGAGCCCCGGAGGGGAGGAGGCTGGCTTTCTCTGGTACACGCGGGCATGTGGTGGAATTTCTAAACCTCCTCTGGGACGGTGTCCATAGCAACAGAGGCTGTTCTGTGGAGGAATTCTCAATTAGCACGGAACACAAAAGCTCTGCCCATCACCAGCCCTCCCTCCCCGCGACGAGGACGCGAGGAAGGCTTTTTCTTTATCACCTTTCCCGAGATGAGTATTATTTATTTTTAAGCAACCTGTGCTTGCCGTGCCTGGGACCTTCTTACAGATTACCATTCCTCCGAAGAACTCCCTAGTTATCGTCCGCGGATACAGGCCGCCCCCGGAGGCCGGAGGTGGGGGGCAGAGACGGGATGGCGGGCGAGGGGCAGGCCCCGCGGGCCCCACCGTGACCTTGGCCAGGTGACTTCGCCTACCCAGGACTCGGTGATTTAGGGATTAAATGAATGAGATCGCTATAAAGTTATATAACGCAGAGATCTAATTAACGTCGCGTAGGTATCCCCCAAGCCATAAAGGGAAATGAAGAGGACACACAGCAGAGCCGCCGTGGCGGGCGCCCCTTCCGAGAGGACGGGGAGGACGCGCGTCCCCGGTGTCTCAGTGTTCACAGACCTCTCTAGAGGGACCCAAGGAGGAGCCAGAAACAATGCCTGAATATGTAGGACATCTGCGAGTTAGGTGGATGAGAAATTAGCACACGAGAAACGTCTTTCACGGTAGACTCCCATACACTGCCTGATTCTAGAGAACACATCTCTAATCTATGAAAGATTAATTTAAAAAATAAACACATGCGTCCTCAAAAATTATGAATCTAATAGTTTTAAAGTGTCATCTCCGCATTATTGAATTACCAGATAGGCGACTCTTGATCAGAGCGTGGCAAAACAATGTACAAAGTTTACTTAAGGGAGGCTATGACACACACACACACACACACACACACACACACACACACAATGAAGCGAGTCCTTCAGGGAGCGTGTAACACAGGACAGGCTTGGGGCGCGGGGGGGGGGGTGGGCAGGGAGCAGAGTGACAGCCACCAAGGGGGGGACAAGGAGGTTTCTGAGATCATGTGGTCCAGGAAAGGGCACGCCAGCAGAATGAAGAATATGCACTTAATTTGCTCGGCAATCAAGAAGCACTGAAGTGTTGGGAAGGAGGGAAGCTTAATCATAGATCCTGCCTTCCCGAAGGTTGTGGCTACTGACCCTGCCACACAGGTGCAATCGTAATAGCTGTCACCTCACAATTTACAGGGCAGACGTGGCTCCAAGCACATCACACGAAGTACTTGAAATGCATTGTCTCTTTTAATTCTTAGAACACCCATATGGACGGATGGAAAATTGAGGGATTGAAGGAGGGTGGGTGGGAGGGGAGGAGGGGAGGGGTGTATGATCGCCCGGCAGAGCCCACAGGCATGTTGTAGGTGTCCGTGTGAACTGCACACAGCGGAGGCCCTGACACTTGGTACAGGAACAGGTGCGGGAAGAACCTGGTCATCGTGAGCCGCACCTGCTAGTGTGTGAGAGAGAAATCGCCACGCAGGAGAGTGCTCTAACGCCCCACTCAGTAGAACCCACTTGCTACGCTTTTTGCTATTGACTTCTGTCAGACCCTGTCCAGAGACATATACGTAGGTCAGCAAATACCAACCCAATGAATCCAGGCTTTTAGAGCTTGTGCTGGTTTGCGTGGATGCCGTTGAGGGGTTGGCCGACAGGCAGAGCCACCCCGCACCCCCTGATCTGGTGCTGAGACACCCATGGGTGTTGGAAGTCAGCCCCTGGGCTCCGTCTGGGTGGGCTGTGTCCTCCCGGCCCCTTCTTCACGATCAACACCGTGGCGGTGGCCATCACACCGACAACCCTAGCTACTCAGGAGGATGAGGAGCCGGGGCAGAAAAGTCCTTGAGGCTCTGTCTTCAAAACTAGCCAGCCGACAGCGAGGCTGTCTGTGCGGCATCTCGGGGAGGCCCCGGGAGCCTCGTGAGGACGCCCGATCTCACCGATGGGGCCACAAAGGGCGGCGCCTGAAGTCTCTCTGATGGGCTTCCCTTTTCTGGGCAGTTTCTCCCAAGAAGCCCCACTGGGCGGGGCTGGCTGACTGGACGAGGGCCTCTCAGCTGCCAGCGGGTGGGCCAGCACGTAAGCAACATCCCTTCAGGCCTGGGCATCTATCTTTAGCCCCGTCCACCGCTCCGGAACACCGCCGCTACCACAGACCTTCCCTGGGCGTGGCCAGGCCTCATTCCCGCCAAGGCTGTCCTGTGGTCACTGGGTCGGTGAGCTGGGGCCGCTCCAGCTGCTCGGGATGTCCTGGGGAGTTCTCCTCCTCTCCTCCTGGGACACCAAAAAGGGTCTGCAGACTAAAGTTCAATGAGAGGCACAATCGCCTACTGTCTAGAAGAAGACAACATCTGTGGCCCAGAATTAGTACCATTTCGTGAGTGCTCTTGCCCTGAGTTTTCTGGGGTCCTTGGGCTCATGGTTTCCTTGATCAATATACGCAATTCCTTATGTTTCGACACTCAGTAAAACCTGGGAGTCGTGACCTTGTGAAGTGGGGTCCACCTGGCCTCCAGCCTTTTCTGTCAGCAGGGACGTCGTGAGCCAGAAGCGTATGCAGATGAGAATTTTTACCACTGGTGGTGGGGCACAGTGTCAGGGTTCTGCACAGGAGCAGCAACTCTGTGAGTGTCTGTGTGTGTGCGGGCTTGCAGGTGTGCATTTATGTGTATGTTTTCAGGCATGTGTGACTTACTCTTGGCATAGTCCTAATGAGACAGGAAGAACCTGAAGCAAGCAGATCCCCTAGAGACCTACGATATCAGTAAGATTAACCACTCACTGGAAAAATCAACAGCAAGAATCCAGCATCCACAGGGAAAGGCTGCCCAGATTGTCACAGCGGCCCCGGGCCAGCTACAGACAGAAATAAATGCAGAGCTCCAGGGACGCACAGGGGTGATCAAAGGCATGAGAAGGTCTTGAAAAAGAAGTGTGTGTGTGTGTGTGTGTGTGTGTGTGTGTGCACGCATGCACGTATACACATACACATTGGTATTGTGGCTTGAATTCGGGGCCTGGGCACTGCCCCTTAACCCCTCTGACTCAAGGCTGGTATTCTATCTTTGAAGTCACAGCTCTACTTCTGGCTTTTTTGGTGACTAATTGGAAATAAGTCTCATGGACTTCTCCTGCCTAGTCCTCAGATCTTGGCCTCCTGAGTAGCTAGGATTATAGGCGTGAGCCCCCAGCCCCTGGCAAGAATATATTTAAATAGACGCTTCACTGGCAGTTTTGTGCATCTGTTTGAGGCATTATGCCAAACCTAGCTGCCTTCCTTGCCTTTGCCTCAAGATGATGACATTTGAGTGCGAACTTCCAGCCCAAGCTGGAAGGGTCCTGGAAGGGCACACCCAGTCCTAGTGTTGATGGCTAACCTGTATTCCCCGCCCCCGTGGAATTAGCTTTTCTTCTGGTACCATGTCCCTCACGCTTCTGCTAACCGTCCCCTAACCAACCCAATCCCAGCCTGGCCTTTCAAGTCTTGTTTGCATGTCAAATCAGCCTAATGGCTGACATTTTCTCCACGCTCTAGCTGGAGCGTGTGGGTGGCAGAAGTGACCTGGAAATGCCATCTCCAGTGCAGGCTTTTGACTGACAAGCCACCGGATGTGGGAGGCAGATGGCTGTCGGAGTGGCCGGCTTCCCCGGGGCTCCCGGGACAAACTTCCCGCAGACCAGCCGCCCTCTGTGTTTTTCCAGATCCGGGGGCACTGGGGAGCTGCCCAAGGGGGACCTCTAAGGGGGTGGCCCCTCTCCAGGTGGCATGGACATCCGGGGCGGCGTGAGGAGACACGGAAGTCAAAGAGACCCGGGGAAGCAGGGGAGGCACGGAGTCATCTGAGTGAAAGCTGAGGGAACCATCTAGAAAACCACTCATCACCTCCTCGTTGCTTTTTGACCTGCAGAGAGGCAGCAAAGCAGGAAGGAGACAGGCTGGTGACCCCATGAGTGTCCTTGGGACAAGGACAGAGCCACAGGTGCACGCTCACAGAAGGAGCCACAGATGTGAGACCACCCTGGCGGGCCGCGGTCCTGGGGCGCAGCCCGCAGAGCTGTTGGTGGAGGGGGCCGGGCCCTCGGTGGCCGCGTGGGAAGCCAACGCCGCCTTGGCTTCCCGCGACATCAGGTTCCGTGGCGCGCCCCACCGGCGGGCCTGTCTCCCTGGGTGTTATTCTCGGTGCTCAGTGAACCTCTTATTACACTTGTGCTTGTGTGACAGGGATGCACGCTCCCGCGGGTGGCACGTGGACCTCAGTTCCACCCCGTTCTGTAGATCCGTCCATTTCCGGTCAGACCACAGCCCCGCTCGGGCTGGCCGGGCTGGTGCCCACCCTCTCACCCACAGCCGGATTCCCCTGGGCGCGGAGCCCACGGGAGGGGTGAGCCCCTCTGTCCCACAGGGGTGCCAAGGCAGGACCCTCCCTGCGGCCAGAGTCGCCGCCCAGCTCGCCCCCGCCCCCCCCCCGGCGGCAGAGTCATGGGGGGGTCTGCTTAGGAAAAGATTTCTGTGACACAGACACGCAGAGTTAGCACGGGCGAGCTTTCAGAAAACACCAGGTCTCCTGCTGTCTCCGCTGTCTCGATTCTCCTTCCCTGGCACGGGGCTGAGACCAGAAAGGGGTTTCTCCCGTCCGGGGTCTAGGCTAAAGCACCCCAACGCTCCTCACCCCGCACGGTGGCCTCTGGCCCCGTCTCACGGTTACCCTGCTGCGCTGCGCGCGTCGATCGGCTGCAGCTCACCGCGGGTGACCGCCACGCCCGCCGGCTGCGGGCCCTCCGCCCTGCTTTGGGGTGCAGTGCACCTCATAGTGAGGCAGCACGCCGCGGCAGAGCTGGAGACGGGAGCTCCGAGGGCCGAGTGACCGCATGGCCATCCCAGAGCTGCTGCCTGGTCTGGGGCCCAGGGGCCCAGGGCATCTTCCACGCCATGGTGGCTCCCACCCCAGGGTTGCCTGTTTTAAAATCATTACACATGCACTATGGACCTTTATGGTCTGCTTTCCCCTCTTATTTTTTTTAAACTTAATTTAGTAGTAGCAGCAAATGAGTAGCAGGAGTAGTAACTGAATGTAATGTGAACTGCATTCAGCTCGTTGACAGTACATGTTGGGTTGTTTACACTCAAAGAAAATCAGATATCACAACATAATTATCGTAAGATCATATTTCAAATCTTTATACATTCTTAAAGTATCTTTGTGGGCTCTGGAGGCATGGCTCCGCACCTGCCTGGAAAACATGAGGCCCCGAGTGCGAGCCATAGCACCAAAGGGAGGGAAGGAGTGGGGCGGGAGGGAGAGGGGGAAGGGAAGGGAAAGGAAGGGAGGGGAAGGGGAAGGGGAGGGGAGGGGAGGGGAGGGGAAGGGAGGAGAGGAGAGGAAGGAAAGGGAAGACAGGGGAAGGGAAGGGAAGAAAAGGGAAGGGAAGAGAGGGGAAGGGAAGGGAGGGGAGGGGAAGGGGAAGGGGAGGGGAGGGAAGGGAAGAAAGGGGAAGGGGAGGGGAGGGGAGGGGAGGGGAGGGAAGGGGAGGACTTTTCCTGAGTCACATGGTATCTTTGTCCACTGAGCTCATTTTCCGGAAGCTGCTCTCCGATGGCGTGTTCATTCAGAAGCCGAGTCAGGGCAGCGCCTGACCTGTAGCTTCCTTGGTCATGTTCCATCCTCATCCAGAGATGAGGAACCATCCAAAGAGTAGAAGGAATGAACACGACTGTCAGCTAGAGCTTCTCCTTCCCCATACTCGTTTCACTAACTTGGCTTTGGCTGCTTGGTGAAACTTGCTTTTTCTTTTAGACTTTCGCTTTTTCCTTTCAATCACTGCCCTCACCCCACATTGTGTACAAGTAGGAACTCTGTGCTCCCGGGCATGATCGCGTTGGAGATGACACAGTCCGGCATGCTAGTTTCCGTTAAGCGTGTCCGTGCCTGGCCGTGTGGGCGGGCCTCACGGCTCTGGGGTCCACCGAGTGCGTTGCTGACGTGTACTACCGCAGGCCTTCAGTACTCTGGGGTTCACTCCCTGGTAGTTTGTCTTCCTGATCACAACCCGGTGCCTGGCACACACACACCGTTCCCTTCGCTTCCGTCTCTGCCGTCAACACAGGGAAGCCGAGACCCTAAGGAGTAGGAGGATGGGGAAGCCCTCCTTCCTTCCCCCTAGAAACTCAGACAGGAAGCAATTATTTGTGCAATGTTTGTGATAAGGAGTAATCGATGAGGTTTGTGTGCTGTCTGCTCTCGAGGGCAGGCGTGATTGTGTGGGGACCCATGGAGGGGGGGGGCTCCTAATGCACTCAATGGAAAAGAGAGAGAGGCGTTCATCATCCACTGAGAGGGGAGAGAGAGGGCAGTGTGGACGGACGGGCCACCGCGGCACGCACGGCAGTCATGGAAAGTGCAGGGGGCGAATTCAAATGCCCTGGGGTAGATGCCGAGCTTCTTTGAAGTCTTGCTCTTAGGACATAAAGCAGTTGGACTACACGGGTCCGGTCCAGGCTGCTAACCCCCACTGAGCCCTCGTGGTCCTTCAGCCCGGTGCGGCTCTCCAGGTTCCGATTCCCTCTGGGACTCTGAGAACGGCCTAGGCCTAGAGAGACGGCACATCAAAACCCCACCCTGAAAGGCAGGATACGGCACGTAGCCTATGAGAAATGGAAAACAGTGGTATAAAAATTCAAGGGGAAGAGGAAGCAGCAAGGTTGTGGAACTGGTGAGGGGAGGGGTGTAGACCAACTGGGAGGCTGTACTGAGGGGAGGGGTGTAGACTGACTGGGAGGCTGTATTTGAAGGATGCATAGGTCCAGGAGGTGCAGCAGACTGTGGGCTAGACGGCAGTGACCAAAAAGTGGGCCCTACTGGGAAGCTGGCGCTGGGTTTCTGCGCGGAGAGCAGCAGAGGTGCTTGGTGAGGAGTGACAGTTTGACAGGGAGGCCCTGGAGGCCTGCGTGCAGGATACGGGAGAGGAAGGGAGGGCTTCCTGCAGCGGGTTCCGCCGTGGGCCTGGGACAGTGGAGCTGAGAGAAGAGCACAGAATGGGACCGCGGCAGGGCAGGGCAGGGCAGGGCAGGGCAGGGCAGGGCAGGGCAGGGCAGGGCAGGGCAGGGCAGGGCAGGCGCGCTGGGGTCTGAAGGGCAGCGCGGCAGCGTGGCTTCTCACCTGCAGGCGGGGGTTGGCAGCAGGCGGGGCTTGGCTCCCGCTGCGTCAGCAGGGTTCTCCTGTGGGTGGCTCCTTTGCTGACTGCGTTCCTGCAGTGAGGGCGCGGTTGGTGAAGGGCCACGGCCAGGTCCGGCTCACCGGGGCAGGGATCTGCATGCTGGAGGTGACCCAGACTGAGCACTCTCTCTGCGATGGCTGACCGCCGCCTCTCCCTGGCTGGGGTGGGGGGGGGGGGCTCCCTGTGCCCCGCTCTGGCTCCCGCCTCTGTTTGCCGCTCACCCCTGGAACCCAAGCTGATGTTCTTGCTACCGGCCAATCTTTCTCTCACATGCCCAGTTTCAGGCCTGGGCCTTGGCACTCAGTTGTGAGAGCTGAGGTTCACTCTGCAGACCGCGTTCCATGGGCGCAGCTGGGAGGGGCGTGGACGCCCCCTCCACCCACCCAGGCCGCCCGCTCAGTTCTGCCGAGTGGATCAGGCCCCACAGAAGCCTCCCGCTGGCCTCACCCAGGGAGAGATGGCCACCGGTGACTGGTGACGTGGGGCTGCCCGACACCCCCAAGCCAGCGGGGCCCCCTCCCATGGCAGAGTCCCTGCCACCAGCAGGCGTGGCCCGGGTGTGTCCCCTGCTCCAGGGGTTCTGCAGGAGCATTTTGCCCTGGCGCCACGGGTTTATAGGCGTTCCCGTGTTCCGTTGGTAATTCACGCCTTAATTTCACTTGGGTAAAAGAGCATACGTACGCCGCAGGCTTGCAAGCCGTGAACTCTCTGGAGATGTGGGGCTCCGGGCCTGGGATGTGTGTCTTCCGGGAAGGACGTGTGTCCCCTGCCCTTCGCAGAGCGTGCGTGGGGACCAGCCACAGGCGCTGGTCCCTGGCGCAGGCCCTCTACAGTCCCTGTCCACCATCTTCTCTCTGTTGCTTTACCCGTCGCTGGACCTGGGGTACTGATGACTCCCACTATCACTGATGGGCTTTTATTCCCTCTATTTTGATAGATATGTTTATTCATGTATTTTGGAGCGGTGTGGTTAGTTATGTGTTCATAATTATTAAATATATCTGACTCATTATACCTCTGATCATCTTGAGATGAACTTTGACCCTAACAAAATGATTTCATCTTTACTCTCTTTTCATTTGTACCAGTAAAACTCTCTTTATTGATTACATGGAATCAGATATTCATGTATTCACTTTCAAACTATTTGTGTCTTTGATTCAAGAGTGCGTTTGGAGGTAGCTTTAAGTAGCGTTGCAGAATCTGCTCATTGACCAAGATAGTGAATCCATTCATCAATGTAAAAACTGATACATTTAGATTTATCCTTACTATTCTGCAATGTGATTTCTATATGTCTTCTATGGAATCCTGACAGTATAGCTTTTAGTTCCTTTGGTGTTTCTTTTAACTTTTTCCTATTAAATTTTCTCTTAATTTTTGCCTTAGAAAATACAATCAATAATTACCCTAACGTAATCTACTTCAAATTAATATCGAGTTTATTTCAAAAGCTCACTAAAAAATTTTGCTCTGAAACTTTGTGATTTCCTCTACCCATCTTTGCACTGCTAATTGTCAAACAAATCACATCCTTGTATAGTACAATTTTTAAATCATTAACTTCTGCTGTTATGAACAAGAGTCCTGTACAAATATACTATTCTGCACAATATCTGTAAATACCCTAATGGAGGCTCTCCACTTCTTCTTCACATGGGTTTGTGTCCTTTCGATTCGGCATTAAATCTCCTTTGGTGTTACTCAAAGAGTCATAGTCTTCCAACAAATTATTCTCTCCATATTGTGTATATGGGAGAGTCTTGATAGATTCATTTTAAGGAGAATGTTACTATATGTAGAATTTGACAGTATCACCTGGTCTTCCACAGTTGTTGGTAGGTTGTTGGTAGTCTCGTAGTCTCCTGTTGCTTCTGAGATTGTCTCCGTCATTGATTTTGTCAGCTTGATGCGTCTGAGTGACTAGACCCACTTGGGTTTCCTCTACTTGGGTTCACTGAGCTTCTTAAGTGTGTGGCTTACTTTTTGTTAATTAGAAAGGTTTCCAGCCATTATTTCTCCAAGTGGTTTTCCTGACCCATTCTTTGGCTTTTCACCTGCCAGCCTGTCACACACATGTTGATGGATACAGTGGTGTCCCGCAGCCCCTAGGAGTCTTCATGCCTTCCTTCCCTCATTTCCTCCTTCACAGACGGAATAGTCTTTTAATTTGTTTTCAGGTTTCAGATTCCTTGTTCTGCCTTCTCAAATCTACTGTCGAGCCCTACTAATGATTTTTTTTTTTCACTTCAGGAAATTTTATTTGGTTCTTTTTTTCCCCATGGTCTATGAATCTCACTGTCTCCACAGCTGGAGTAGTACATCCAGGCCCAAACCTCCAGCATTCCCCAGGTCAGGTCTGGGCTGTGCCCCATAAGCCAAGGAGAGATAGGAAATGGTGGAGGCGGGGAAGGAGGCAGCTTTTCCCTGCAGGCACGCTGCCAGAAGCAAGCACCGCAGCCCCTCCTCAGAATACAGACACGAGCTCTTGGTTTAATCAGAGAAAGAATTTGCCTGATTATTGGATGGCTTCGTCCACTACCCACTTCTGTCAGCACTGGGGATGGAGGTTGTCGGGATAATGACGTGCTCGCTGCTGGTCAGTGGTTTGCCCAGCTGAGGCTCTGCTGCTCTTTCCTGTCTTTATCAGTCTTGTCTTTTCCTGGATTGCAAGGTTTTCAAAGTGAACGGCTCAGAGCAGACAGTTTCCTCTGCTTTTAGTTAATTTGTGATCCCACACAAGGAATGGTACTTCTGGCAAACGCCGTCTCTGAGGACTTGTCACATAATCATATTCTCTATTTGATGAGACATCATTTCCATTTTCCCCTTGAACTTTAGGTACAATTTATTTATTGAACATACTCATAATACGTGATTTAAAGATTTGCTGACTGATAGCAGTTAGCTACCATCAATGGGGAAATACAAAAGAAACAAAGTAGAAAATGAGATAAGAAGGTCTCAAAGAGAAAATACTGTCATTTAACTTTCCAACCAGCCTTGCTTGCCCCCCCCCCACACACCAAGGTCGTGAAATGTTGCAAGGTAGGTTTGGGAGTACCCCATCCCCCAAAGGATTTTAGTGTAAGTCTTTGCTGGGTCAATGAATAGTTTCTGCAACTATCTTAAAGTTAACTACAAGGGCCAGTAAACCAAGCCCTAGCAATCAGGCAACTGAGAAAACTGCCCCCACCCTCGGGACAGCGACTCTGCCTGTGGGCTCATCCTGGAGAAGGACGCAAATGCTTCAAGCCTAAAAAGTTCTTAAGCTGGAGATGGCCAGCTTTGGAACTGTACTGCTTTCATAACTAACTTTTCTTTCCTGAATTCTTCTCTCACTGAGAGACACAGGACTAGGTTTGACAGCTGTGCTGACTTTCTCTCTGGTAACACCTACTAGCTGGGAAACGTGAGTCCTGCTAGAAGCATTTCTTTTTCTTGTGTGAATGCCACGATTCCCTGTTTCTTTACCTCTCTCTTGAATGTCTGCTATGAAAAGTAGAAATGTTCACATATTCTGCAACAATTCTAATCCAAGGTTCTTTTGACCCTGAAGTTTCCTGTTGTTGTAGGATTTCTGTTGCTATGATTTTGTTTCTTCTAGCTATTCCATTACTGATTTTCCAGGACTAATTTTTTGTTGTTGTTGTTTGTGGGACTTTCTCTATCTCTGGGCATGGGAGCTGTTACTGAGCTCTTCAGCTCAAGGCTTGCACTCTACCACTTGAGCCACAGCACCACTTCCGGCTTTTCTGGTGGTTAATTGGAGATGAGAGTCTCACGGACTTTCCTGCCTGGGCTGGCTTTGAACCACAGTTCTCAGCCTCCTGAGTAGCTAGGGTTACAGGTATGAGCCACTGGTGCCTGGCTTATTTTTTATATAGTTACTCTATTTACTACATAGTATGAATACTGGATTATTTGCTAGTTTTCTTTTTTTCAAGTTCCTGGCATTTAATGAATGTTCATTCATTATTTTTATTTTTTTAATCTTGGTTTCCTGGGCATCGTCTGGGTCAATAAAATCTAGTGACCAGCCAATGTTCATTAAGATGGTCTTAACATACCTTGAAGCGGTCTTCTCTTTGGCAGGAGGGTGTGTGAGAACCCGCTGCCAGGCTTCAGGGTGTGTGAGAAAGCAGTGGCAGGGTCTGTGTGAGAAAGGCAGCCACTAGATGGATTTCACAGGGTCCCAGGGCACTCTCGCTTGCACAGACCTCAAGGTCATCCAGAGGTGAAGTCCGGTCCTCCCCCACACACCCGAACGTGCCGGAGCCAGCTGGTTCTCTTTGTAAACTCTCAGCCGGGCTCCCGTGTATCCCAACAGAAGTCACCGCCTTAGGCAGCTGAAGTACAGCCTCGCTTGCTGCTGTTTCTGCGAGGCCCAGCAGGTAGGCCTCCTCTGTACGCCACCTCTGTGCGCTGAGAGCGGAGATTTCCCAGGGAGCGGCACGGGAAGGAAGGTGCTGGTAATGGAACTCCAGCGCCCTTCACATCTCCCCGTGGTCTCCAGCTGGCCAGCTTCCAGCCACCTGGGCCCTCAGCTGGGACGGAGGGGCGGGAAGAGCCTAAGCGAGAGTCAGTCTCTCGTTCACTCACGGCTTCTAGTGTGTTCTCTGGGAACAACGCACGTTCTATTATTTATTTGGCTTTGGTTAATTTCCACAGTTCTGAGGTAGTTCTCTACTTCATTTTGTTCATGATTGATTGTGTTGTTTTGGCCAACCCATAGGTTGTTTAATTCTCCAGGTGTTCATGACTTTCAGTGCTGTAATGCGTCCCGTGTCCTGAGGAGTGACCGACACACAGAAGGATCGCAGCGAGATAGCGTCCTCTGTGTGTTTCCTTTGACCCAAAGAGGCCAACAGCTTTGTCAGCTTGTGAACAGCCGCCGGTCTCTGTCCTACCTCTCCTCCTGGGACCCGCTGCCCAGGCAGTGGCCTGGTGAAGAGGGGGTGCAGGGCTTCACTGCCCAGATGCTAAGCCGTGAGCTTCTACTTCCTACTCATGTGACCATGGAGAGGATTCTTAAACTTTACAGTGCCTTAGTTTACCCATCTGTAACATTAGGAGAATAGTCACGTGGGTTATTCTATTCCTATTAATGAAACCAGAATTTTGGACAAAAAGCCCCAGCTCCAGGGTTCCCAATGGGGCTAAGCCGGGCCGCCTGACCCTACATGCCAGTTACGGAGATAAGCATTGGTGAAGAGCTGAGAGCAGAGTTTAAGTCTAACCTGGCCAATTCAGGAAGTCAAAGGATTCAATGACCCCCAAGTTGTGTGTCAGGTACTAGCATTAGTTCTAAGTTTAAATAAGACAAGAGTCGGGGGCAGGGCTGAGAGGCGTGTCTGGTTAGTCAGTCTCTTTCGTCGGTCATGGCGGTAGACCGCAGTCACAAGTAGGCAGGACGGGTCAGCCGGGCTTTCCTGACAGGAAATCCCAGAGGCTGTCGGGTGGCACAGCCCTCTCTGACTCCAAGATGGCTGCCAAGTACCTGGACACCGGGATGTGCAGCCGGCCCCTCCAGCCAAGGGTGCGCCCAGGATGTGAGGGTGTGGTATCTGGTCATCTCCGGAGGGACATCTTCACAACGTACTTATTCGGCCTGTCCTGTTTCGCAAGGCACTTGCCCAGCCTGCCTTCGCCGGTCCTCTGCTGGGTGGTAGGAGCTGTGTTAAGTAGCAGGAAAGAGAAGGACGCTGGTTGACTTGGGTAGGGGCAGCAGAAAGCCCAGTGTGCACAGGGGCGATACGGCGTGATCACCAACACGTGCTGGGCACAGCAAGAGTGGCAGCAGGAAAACGGGGGTCATGGCTGAGGGTCTCCTGTGGAGGACCGATGGGCAGTGTGGGGAAGGCTGAGGGTCGCCTGTGGAGGACATGAGCAGCCCAGGGAAGGCTGGGGCTGTGAGTGAAGGACATGGGCCGTGTGGGGAAACCTGGAGGTTCCAGGAGGAGCACTAGGTGGGTAGCGCAGGGAACGGGACTCGCTGTTCTCTATAGTCCATGGAATCCAGTGGAAGGGGGACCTGATCACAGATGGGGCGCACTTGTGGACAGCGCTCAGGAGGGCCTGGTGGCCCCGGAGGTGGCCCTCTTCCAGCTGAGGAGAGGTGCGAGCCTGGACCGCGACCAGCAGGGAGAGGGGAAGGTGGACGGGAGCAGAGCAGCGTCCGTCCAGTGAGAAGTGAGAAGACGCTCCCAGATCCGTCCACAGTGCTAAGGCTGGAGCTTCCGTGCACCCTCAAAATGCCTGTGTCAAGGTCTGGTCCCCCAGGTGGCGAGTGAAGAGAAGGAAGCTTTGCGAGGGGGAAGATTTGATGACTAGGCATAGTGGCCTGCAGGAAGCTCCGGAAGGTTCCTTCCCCATGCTGCTCAGTGAGGCCCCAGGGGGCCCAGGGCATCTCCCGTGAGCCCCAGGCAGCCCCGTACCAGATGCCAATCCTGCCGGGCCTCGCGGCGGGGAGCCAGGGTCTGGCACTTGTAGCCACGGCGCGTGTGCTGTTTCTTTTATGCGCTCTGAGGCCCCCGGTGATATCTTCCCATCTACTCTTGGCACAAGTCGGGGTAGGGCGAGACCCTTGGGCGCGGCTGTTCCGGGTCTGAGCTTGGTGGGGCTGAGGTCACTTCAGGATATTCCGGCAGACCCGTTTAGATGCCTGGATTCACACACGTGGAGTCCACCCACCTGCTCGCTCTACATCTGAGAATGCCACACCCGGCGGTGGACAAAGCTGACAGCACTGAGAAGGGATGAGAAGGACAGTTAGAAAAGCAACCACAGTTCCAAAACCATGGCTCATTAGGCAGAGCCCATAAAAGCAGGCAGCCCCCCCCCACCCAGGACCCCCATGAACCCGCCGTGGTGTGGGGTCACGGAAGGAGGGTACCTCCGAGGGAAGCTTGGCCTGGGTTGTAGGCGTGGTGTGACACGGAGGCCCCGTGTTGAAATCTGACCTCCCCGTGCCTCTGGAAGTCCCAGATTCACCTCAAAGTCAAGGGGTAGAGCGAGGCTGCCCTTCCCCCCCCCGACCTGCCCTCTCCCGGGTTTCGGATCTCAGCAGGGGTCTGCTCTCCCACAGAAGCCAGGAGGCCTCTGGGCCTCACACTGGCTTTGGGGTGGGGTCTCCCCATTCCCCGATCCAGGCAGGCTGCCCGTCAGCCCTCCACACTGCAGCCCAGGCCAACTTCAAAACCGCAAGTGCTGCTACTTAGAGCCACCTGCTGCCCGGCCACGCTTCTGCTTCTTCTCTCCTCCTTACCGGTCCCCCCAGCCCCGTGTGCGAGGAGCGTGTCCTTCTCAGGTGAGCCCCAGCCACCCGCGCTGCCCCAGCCCTGTGGCACCCCGCAGCGGCCATCCCCGATAGCAGAGGTGGGGAGAACAGAACGGGTCCCCCCTTTTCCCTCGCTCGCCCCCGTGCCCTGCTCCCTCAGAAGCCTCAGGCTTGCGGCTATTTGATGGAATTCACAGACCAGTCCCACTGAAACACCACGTGGTCTAATTACTGCCTCCGACGGAGCTTCACATTTCCACATGCATTTGCAAACAATGAAGATATTTTCTGTTCAAACCCTTAGGACATCCACATTGGCTTTCTCCGACCTCATCAGGATTGGTGAGGTTTTATCCAATACTAACATGTTTTAATTCATGGTATAAATCAGCAAGCCACCAGAGGCCAGGGCGTGGCGGTGCTACGTTCCAGAGCACTGCACTCAGAAGTGCAAGTGTAGAGTGTCAGCGTGAGCAAGACGGCCAGGTGAGGGTGCCAGGCCCTCAGTTCAAGCCGCAGGCCTGGCATGAAATTCCCTCAATCAAATCACTGCATTCCTTTGCTTGCTTACACCTTTTCCCACATCTCTTTCCCACTGGAGTCATGGTGTGTGCGCCTACAGGCTACAGGTGTGTACCCATGGTACTAGAGGCGTTTTCCCATGGTACTTACAGGTGTGTGCCGATGGTACTACAGATGTGCCCACCATCTTACGTGTGTGCCCATAGTACTACAGGCGTGTGCCCACAGTCTTACACGTGTGTGCCCACAGTACTCCAGACGTGTGCCCAGCACAGGCACAATCACAGTTCTTGCCTGGTCTCCAGAGTAAAGAAGGCCACATCAAATTTCAAAAAGGGATTATAAGTGAAATCTCTCAATATCTAGTCTGACAGTTCTAGTCTGAAAGATTCTTCTAAAACTTCTTCGGTGTCCTTTTATTGTCTTGGAAACTTGATTGCTAATAGAATTATGACCTAATTGAGGAGCAGAATTGCACTTGCTCAATTGTGAATACACTACACAGATATGGAAAAGTTAGCACAGAAATGGGCAGGGTGCACAGTTAAGGAATGGGTAATAGATGAGTGAAGGGATTGGCAGATGAACGGACAAACAAATGAGTGAATGAGAGTGAATGGGTAGATGGATGATGGATGAATGGATGGTTGGATAGATGGGTAGATTGTTAAGTGGACAGGTATTGGATGGTTGTGTATGTACTTTAGTAAATAGATGGCTACATGGATGTGTGGTAGTCTGGTAGATGGATGGATGGGTGGATGGATGGGTGGATGGATGGATGGATGGGTGGATGGGTGGATGGGTGGGTGGATGGATGATGTGGGAGTTTATCCATGCATCATAATGTGTGGATGGGCTGGTGGTTGAACGGCTAGATGGGTAGGTAGGTGAGCGGCTACATGAGTACATGTGTGTAGGTTAGTGGGTGGAGGATGGATAGATGGTTGCGTGGATGGACAGGTGCATTACTGGCTGACTGAATGAATGGCTAGCTGGCTGGGTGGATGGAGGGGATAAGTATGAATACACACCTCCATAAGTGTGGAGGTGTGGAAAGACTGGTAGGTGCGTGAGTAGATGAGTGGGTATGTATGTACATTGGTGGATGCATAAATGGACCAGAGGGATGGAGAACGGTGTGGAAATGAATGGATGGACGGGCGATAGACTGACAGGGAGATGAAAAGGGAGGTGAATTATGTTGAGAGGAAATAGGAACTCCCTTTCTAGGAAGAGTCAGTAAAAATGATGAGTTTACTGAAAGCTAACCTCCTTTGTTCACTTAGCATTCCCTTTTGTTCCTGATGGTATAAGTGAAGCAGCAAAAAGTATAAGAGAGATAAACTTCTCTATTCTGGCTTTAATTACTGCTTCAGAATAAGTCTTGAGTCTAGTAGAACAGTTGTCTGTTTTCAGATTTTCTTATTGAATATCTTAGTCTCACTCTTTGCTCGTCCATGTGCATATAAAATTTATTACAAATCCCAATCAGTATTTTGGCTGAAATCATATTTTCCATTAATATGGGAGAGCTGTGACATTGTCACAATATGAAGTCTCCTGAATGATGTGATTTATTGCTGAGATCTCCTTTAATATCTCTTGGTAACGTTTTGCAGTTTTCCTTGGGGGAGGACTGCACATCTTCTGTGGGATTTGTCATCTGCTTTACTTCCTCTGAAACTGTCACAAATGTCTTTCTGAAGGACACAAAGCAAGGGACATCACAGACTTTCAGCCACTGGGCTAAACTCCTGCCCAGTGCTTGGTGTTTGTATATGGGGTGTTTTGAAGATAGGTGAGAAGAGACTTGAGCGGAACTTCCAGGGGTCTCTCTCCTTCCTTAGGCTCCCACTGTGAGGGGCTGCAGCCTGCCCTGCCCCCAAGACATGCCCTGCCCTGTGCAAACCACCTCTACCTGCCAGAGGCTCCACCCCAGTTTCCTTTGTTCTTTTTTTTTTGGCCAGTCCTGGGCCTTGGACTCAGGGCCTGAGCACTGTCCCTGGCTTCTTCCCGCTCAAGGCTAGCACTCCGCCACTTGAGCCACAGCGCCGCTTCTGGCCATTTTTCTGTATATGTGGTGCTGGGGAATCGAACCTAGGGCCTCGTGTATCCGAGGCAGGCACTCTTGCCACTAGGCTATATCCCCAGCCCTCCTTTGTTCTTGATGTGGCTTCCTGCTCCTCCCAGAGCTGGTCTTCCCAGTCATCTTAGTAGCTCAGCATTTGGGCGAAAACAAGAAGCAAAACTGGATTTAAATTCACAAAAATCATGGAGATCATTTACAAACGGTATTTTCAGAACAATGTAGATCCTGGGGCTTGCCAAGGTCAGATGGCTTGCCTGCAATTGCACCTGGTGACTGGCAGAACCATTGATTCCAGACTGTTCTTGTCAGCTAGACCTCTGTTCCCACAGTCCAGCCTCTTGGGATTGTTGGAAGTTTGTATGAATTCTTAGTTATGAAGTTCTTGGGATAAACCGGAACGTAGGAAGTGCTTTCACGTGATCATTTCTATTAGTGCATGATGGTATTGATTAAAGAAATACATCTAGTTTAACAAGAAAAAGAATAGGAGGCAGATCTAACGTGAACACAAGGTAACTTTTCACTAGGCATTAAAACTTCGACGTGCTTAGTTCTTAAGGACTATACATTACATGTGGGGTAACTGGAAACAGACATGTGATAGACTGTCGTCATTATAAATGAGTAGAATTTAAATAGGCAAACCCAGTAGGAAGTAGACAGTTTCTAAGCTCGTGTGAAAAGGGGCAGGAGACCAGGAAGCGTGGTTTACAGAAGGATTGGTCCTTCCTGAAAACACAGAGCCTGGGTTCTCCCACTGTTCCGTGATGACTTTCAGCTAAGGTTCAAAAGAGAGAGACTGGAAAACCCTAACAATTATTAAGGCTCATAGACAGCAGCCTTTTTGTAAGCACAGTATAAAAGTAGTTCCATTTACTCCAATTAGAGCGGTCGAAGCGAGTGAACCACAACCGAGGGGCCCTGCCCTCCGGAGGCAAGCTGAGGACGGGCCAGCAGGGGTCGCTGCTGAGCGCAGGGAGAGCAGGGAGCCGGGCCTGGGTTCCCGAGGGGTCTGTGCCTGGCAGTTTCCCCCGGAGGGAGGCTGAGCAAAGAGCACCCCAAGTGTGGCCTGGGCCTCGCTGGAACCCCCCGGCTCCACCACGGGGCACGGGATCGTCTTCACCCTGCGGGGTGAGAAGGACCCCTGTGCTGCTCAGTTTGTGCCATCGCCATGCGTTTTTGTCTCTAAACGTATCTGTGACTTTCTACGTTGCTTTCCGTTTGGGGTGGTGTGGTTGCTTTATTGCCTGAGCCTCTGACGTGAATGTTACAGCAGCTTCTGTAACTTGACGAGGCTTGAGAAGTACGTTCCTTTTCTTTATTTTGAATTTGTTGCACCGAAACAGAAGTATTAGTTCTAGTTCTACCTTGAATGTTACGATGAAAAATCAGCGGGTAAGGATGCCCTCGCTCCCGCTGTCTGGGTGCTGGGACCCCTGGGGTGCTGGGCTCCTAAGGGCCTCCCCAGAGCAGAAAGAACGCACCAGGCAGGAGGGGGGCGGCAGCCCTCCCTTCCCCTGGCCTTTCCTCTGGGAATAAGCAACTAGTAGGGCAACTAGTAACTGTGGAAACGCGTCACCACAGCGCGCCCCCGAGTGCCGCCCCAGGTCACCGCGTCTGTGCGGAGGGGATGTCTGCGTCATGGCTGCCCGGCGAACAACGGGGCTAAAATCACCGTCTCAACCTCCTTGCCAAAACCCGGATAAAAAGAAAAACCGCCTTTCCCAATAGCATCGTCTGGAGGACCTGCAACAAGACGATTTCCCTGTGGGGACTGTCCGCAGGGCCGGGGAGCAGGCCTCCCCGCACCCTCGAGCCCTGGCGGCCGCACAGGGGTCTGCAGAGTTGGCGGTGGATGCAGCCCCCACGGTGCTCAAGCTCGTGAGCCGTAGTGACATTGAGAAGCTTAAGGGGACAAGTAAAAGACAGCTGGGTCACAACTCAGGAGGGGGAGGGGGAGGGGGAGGCTGGGAGAAAAATGAAGGAGGGAGTAACAAGTATGGCAAGAAATGTACTCGCTACCTTACGTAGGTAACTGCAACCCTGTAATTGTACATCACCTAGACAATAAAATTAAATTTAAAAAAAAAGCCAACTAGGAAGAGCAAATGTGTCCCAGATGATCAGGACCTGCCCTCCACCTTCTATGTGATCAATCTGATACATATTTAATGTCCACAGGGAAAACTGTAGGCCGAAAAATACATGCAAGACAGCCTTTTGCATATATTGAAAACAGAAAAAAAATACTGAGTTATATCTGGAACGCTTTAAATGATTGCTCTAGAATAATCTTTCCTACCTTATCATCTGAAAACAAACGTGTTAAAGAACTAAGAATGGAGAGAGGGAAGAAGGAAAGAAAGAGGAAGTGAGGAGGGGGAGGGGGAGGGAACATGAAAAGTAGGAAAGAAGGAAATCAACAAATCTGGCTTTGTTTGGTTCCAAACCAAACATTTCAGACTAGAGGCCCTTTCTGTCTATTTTTCTGCAAGGCACATTATTAAATTTTCATCTGTCTCTTTCCTATCACAGGGGCCAGACACACGGTAATCAATCATTCTCAAATTTTTGAACAAATAATGTTATTGACCACATAACTAATTCAAAGTAAATTAAACAGTACATGGTCTTAGATAAGGGAAAAGTGAAAATCTTTCTCATTATATCATGAATATAAATGGAAATAAAGTTACCATCCGTCTTAATACAGACACTCATAATCCATGATGTGAAACTTGGTTTCTACTTGAAAATCCCTTCTGGAGCATCTCCTGTGTTAACTGCGTCGCTGACCAAGCAGCCGGGCGTGGGAAGCCAGGCAGGTGATAGAGCGTCCAGGGGCAGGTGCGGGCCAGGCAGGGGCGAGGCGAGGACCCAGCCTGGCTGCCACGAGGCTGAAGCCTTCCCTTGGGCTCCCGAAGTGGCATGGGTCCCTGGACCGGGTGACCACAGGTCTTCCTGTTGTGACCACGCCTCGCCCCGCCTCCCCCCACACCACGCGTGGCCCTGTCCTGCGTGGACAAGGATGGAACCCCTCAGGCCCGGCCGTGCCTCCATCTCCACCAGCTCTGCCTCCTCCTGGACTGGCATTTCCACTCACCACCCCCCAGCCTGACCTGTCTCCCCACTCAAACCCCGGGGGCTCCCGTGAAAAGTAAAGCGCGGATCCTCACTCCACGCTGGAGCACTTTGGCAGGGTGGAAGGAAGCATGCAAGCTTTTTCCTCCTTATGTACCAGTTCTGAAAGACAAGACGCTGAGAGTGTTTTCCTAACGGGTTAGAGTGCGTGCTGAGGACCTGCTGGGAGCCAGACGCTGCAGAGGCAAGCCAGACCTGAGCCCCCTGCCCGGAGGCCAGGACACACGCGACTGACCCCCGCGGGGAAGCCCCCGAAAGTCACCTGGTGCCAGAACTGGAGCAAACCTGCTCAGACGATTTTAAGAAAGGGGAAAGAAGAGATGGAAGACACAGAGAGAGCTCGTATTCGGGTCTGAGATCACCACAGTGAAGCCTCTTTGCATAGCTAATATACACTCATGAAATACGCTAAAAAAAATTAAAACATTTGCCCAACAAAATACCCTGTTAAGGCAGTGAAAAGGACAAGCAACAGACAGGAAAAGATTTTAAGACCGCATATTCAGTGAGAAAGATGTCTAAAAATACAATGGACACAAAATTGAACAGTTAAAAAAGTTCAGTGAGAAAATGGTAAAAAAGAAAAAAAATAGTGGCCCGATAGCTATGGACAAGGCCCCCCCTCCCCTCCCCCCCGACAGCTATGGACAAGGCCCTCTCTCCCCTCCCCCCCGACAGCTATGGACAAGGCCCCCCTCCCCTCCCCCCCGACAGCTATGGACAAGGCCCTCCCTCCCCTCCCCCCCGACAGCTATGGACAAGGCCCTCTCTCCCCTCCCCCCCCCGACAGCTATGGACAAGGCCCCCCTCCCCTCCCCCCCAACAGCTATGGACAAGGCCCTCTCTCCCCTCCCCCCCCCCGACAGCTATGGACAAGGCCCCCCTCCCCTCCCCCCCAACAGCTATGGACAAGGCCCCCCCTCCCCTCCCCCCCAACAGCTATGGACAAGGCCCTCTCTCCCCTCCCCCCCGACAGCTATGGACAAGGCCCCCCTCCCCTCCCCTCTGACAGCTATGGACAAGGCCCCCCCTCCCCTCCCCCCGACAGCTATGGACAAGGCCCTCCCTCCCCTCCCCCCCAACAGCTATGGACAAGGCCCTCTCTCCCCTCCCCCCCGACAGCTATGGACAAGGCCCCCCTCCCCTCCCCTCTGACAGCTATGGACAAGGCCCCCCCTCCCCTCCCCCCGACAGCTATGGACAAGGCCCTCCCTCCCCTCCCCCCCAACAGCTATGGACAAGGCCCTCTCTCCCCTCCCCCCCGACAGCTATGGACAAGGCCCCCCCTCCCCTCCCCCCCGACAGCTGATGGCGTCTGGGGGGGGGGGTGGCGACGCACCTTTGGGAGGGCTCGTGCAGGAGGACCCTGCACAAGGGTCTTTGGAGCTGCGCCCCTTCTTCCAACTGCGTGGGGCTCTGCAGTGTCCCAAATCATAGTTCAAAGAACATCTGCATGATAGGATCTCAGCTGACACCAAAGGCCTCAAGGGAAAAGAAGCCCTCCTTCCTGCCTAGCACCTTGGAGGAAAGAGCCGGAAGGTGGTGCCAGGGCAGCCTCTGCTGGAGATAGGCAGACCTGACCCAGAGTCCCGAGGCCTGCCGCCTGCCCGCCTGCCCCTGTTCTGCCCCACCTGCCCGTGTTCTGCCCCGCCTGCCTGAAGACCTCCCTCTGTTCAGAGCTTGTCCTGGGAGCCCCAGGACAAATCACCACTGGGTATGCAGGGCAGCTCACAGCTGCTGCAACCATCCACTGAGTAATGGGAGAAGAGAATCTCCCAGGCCCCGTCCATTGTCTGTGACTCTCAACCCACGGGAAGCTGCTGGGTTCAAGCATGATGTGTGTGTGTGTGTAAATGCACACACGTGTGCACACATGCACACGCACGCTGGAGTGAGGCGTCAGGCACCCTTTAGAGCACTTACCCATGATGGCCGGTCACTGGCTTTTCTGTCTGAGTGACAGTGCTCTGCAGAGGAGCAGAGGCGGGACTTCCTGGCGGCCAGGTGACCATGGCTCCGGTTTGGAAATGGTCCTTTGGCTCATTACCAGAGAGCGCTTGCTTTGGACTGTAGCATGTCAACACACCTTAAATGTCAGCATAGGGTATTAACATGCCTAAAAACCACGGTACTGAACACCAGCCTAGCCAACCTAAGTCAGTTTAGTAATAGAGCATATTTAAAATATAATATAAAATACTTTACAAATACCAATCGTAGGAAGTTGTAAAAGAACCCGTTTCAAACATCGAAGCTGCCGCTTTATATTTACAACAAATAAGAACTTTAAACGATCACTTAGGGTGTTGTGTCTTCTTTTCCCTCCGGATAAGCCAATCATGTTTTCTTGTAAACAGTTCCAGGTGGGAACTGACTATTTACTGCCCGTGGACTGAGAAGGATGGAAGCAAAACCAAGCGGATGCCGTCAGCCAGCACTGTGCTAGCGCTGCACTGCGTGTGCTGCAGCAATGCACTGCATGTGTTCTAGCACTGCACTGTGTGTGCTGCAGCAATGCACTGCATGTGCTCTAGCAATGCGCTGCATGTGCTCTAGCGATGCACTGCACGTGCTGCAGCAATGCACTGCGTGTGCTGCAGCAATGCACTGCATGTGCTCTAGCAATGCGCTGCATGTGCTCTAGCGATGCACTGTGTGCTGCTGCAATGCACTGCGCGCGCTCTAGCGATGTGCTGTGCGTGCTGTAGCGCTGCACTGCGTTGCTGCTGCAATGCACTGCGCGTGCTGCACCGATGCGCTGCACGTTCTGCAGCACTGTACTGCGTGTGCTGCAGCAATGCACTGCGCGTGCTCTAGCAATGCGCTGCACGTGCTCTAGCAATGCGCTGCACGTGCTCTAGCAATGCACTGCGCATGCTCTAGCGATATGCTGCGCGTGCTCTAGCGATGCACTGCGTGTGCTGCTGCAATGCACTGCGTGTGCTGCAGCAATGCACTGTGCGTGCTGTAGCGCTGCACTGCGTTGCTGCTGCAATGCACTGCGCGTGCTGCACCGATGCACTGCACGTTCTGCAGCACTGTACTGCGTGTGCTGCAGCAATGCACTGCGCGTGCTCTAGCAATGCGCTGCACGTGCTCTAGCAGGCCCCAGCTACTCCTCAGGCTCTTCCGGCTTCACACGACTGGCCACGAGAATTCTCTTACCTGGTTGCATAAGAACACATTCTGAATACTTTGGATAATTGTGTATAATTTGTATATTTTACATTATAATAGTAACTTAGTTCCCCAAAGGGTTTATTTTTTAACACGGGATGGTGTGACCCCAGAGGTGGGGTCGCCCCCCCCCACCCGTCCCCAGGACCTCAGTGTCTATGCAAGCCTTCCCTGACCTTGTTTCCTGTAGGACTGCGGTTGTGTTGAGCCTGCCCGCCTCATCCCGCTGCCTCCTGATTCTTTTCTAGAGCGGCCGCCTCTGATGGAAGAGGAGACAATGTAGCTGTTGGATGGGTTCGGGCGTCTGCAGCTCTCTTGTCAACAGAAGGAAGGTCCCGGCCGCCTGCCAGCAAGCACATGGCGCACTAGGAGGCTCTTAAAGGTAAGCTTCTCCCAGCTTCCCATGCGGGCCTCAAAGCCTGCTGTTTTGAAAAGGCGAGAACAGGGTGTGTGGGGTGGGGAGGCAGCTGAAACCCAAGCCCCTCCTACCTTAATGAGCAAGCTCCTCATGAGGTCAGAAGGCGTGCCTACTGCTGGACACCAACTCCAGTCACTGCCTCTGCCCAAAGGCACGGTCCCCCAGTGTCACCGCCCGGGTGAGCCTCGGGACCGTGTCCATCCCAACGCGCGTGCGCACGCGCGCACACACACACACACACACACACACACACTGCGCAGGAAGCCCTTGCAATCTCAGACCCGGTTTTCTTACCACGTCCATTCAGGGGCGCCTTGCAGTGGGTGCGCTGAGGCCGGTCAGGCCTGGCCGCCTTGCATAGACACTGTCAGTCACTGTTGACAGAGGCCCCAGGGGACTCCATGATCCCTGAGTGACACCTGACCCCTTCCCAAACCTCAGGCTATGGCTAAGGGGCTTCTTTCAAATAAAGTGCATTGTTGGAAAATGCACATATCCCAAAACTCACCATCTGAATCATTGCTTAGCATGCAGTTTGGTGTTAAACTTATTCACTTACCTGGGCAACCACCCCAGCATCTATCCAGAGCCAAATTCCAGTCACCCCGACATGCTCCGCACACCAGCGCCCGCTCCCAGCTCCTCTCTCTGCCCCAACCACCATGCCGCCGGCTGTCCCTGCGGATCTGACCTC
>NW_025960820.1:325318-428902 GCF_023159225.1 Perognathus longimembris pacificus | reverse complement strand
CAGATGCAAGAGATTTCGGGGCCTTTAAATAAGATGAATGAAGAATTATCCAAAAATCTTTGGTGGAGATTTATTTTTATCCTCATGGATTTAAATTCAAATTTAGACTTGCAAATTAAAATGAGGTTGAATAAAGCGATTCACACTTAGTCTTCTCTTAGGACCTTCACCTTCCTTGCACTTGATGGCCGTGGAGACCAGAAACGCTCACAGCACCCATCAGCTTCCCCCTCGGACTCCATCCACACGTGTGTCGGTGCGCCCGGCGATAATGAACACACGACTCCATTCTCTGGGCGGGCCCGGCTCAGAAGGACCGAGCCTGGCTCTCCGTTTCCCGAGCCTTCCCCTCCAACAGCCCTGCAAAGCAGTTGCCAGCAGCACACTGCAGCGACTGATTGAGGCGAGGACTCCTCAGTCTCTGATGCTTCCAAGTTGCTGATGAGGAGGAGAGCATTCAAAGGCATGATCCATATTTTACATCTCCAAATTTATTACCCAGGTAGCAGCATGTTGATGTGCATGTCTCCTCGTTGATCTCTAGAAAATGAATTTCCTGACATTTAGCTCTTAAAAAAAATGTATATGTGTTGCCTGTCAAAAGCGGGGTTATTTATATGTCTTGAGATTCATAGGTTCTTGCAGCTAATCTTCACAAATATTACTTGATGGGCCATTATAGGCAAGATTTACTTGATATTTGTCCTTTTTAAAATCTGCACATTTATTTAGAACACCATCCTGGGTTCTGTACCGAGGACGACCTGCCAGACCAGCTCTACGGTGCCTGAGCCAGTACTAGGCATTGATTGTTCAAAGATAATAGGACCCTCACCGGCAGCACGGGAGGGGTAGGGAGAGAGGCTCTGCTAAGTCAGAAATGAACAAGAAGGCTGCTGGCTTTCTGCCGAGGAAAAGATCGGGTAAGCACAGACAAAGCAGATGGAGGATGGAAAATGGTTTCAAACATATTTGAGTTTTCCATACACAAAGAAACTTGCCATGTCTACCTCTTCCCATCCTCCTGGCTGTGCGGGGCAATTAGAGCAGGCAGTATTTGCCCGGTGTGGCCAAGAAGTGGGGGAGTAGGGGTTCAGATGCCCCAATTCCTGAGCGTACTGGAGGGCATACTGGAGTCTGAACCGTTCGCCCAGCCTGGAGATCTTGGAAGTGAGCATCTCCTTCAAGCAGGCAACCCATGGAAGGTGTGAAATGAGACTCGAAAGCCCATTGGGCCGTAGATCAAAACCATCCAGTGAGAGCGGAGGTCAGGGCCGTCTCCCCGCTCAGCCCAATCCTCCCTGGGCTTGGAGTTCAAGTCTTTGTCGGCTAAAGGATGTGGGTGTGGGGTTGGCTGAGAAGCTGAAGGGCTTGCCGGCCCCGCCGCGTGTTGGCCGCTAGGCTCTGGGAGCCCCTGGCTCACACAGGGAGGGAGAGGCAGGTAGGTGTGGGCGCTCGGAGAGACCCTGGGGGACCCTGGGGGAGGCGGCCGTGTCCGGGAGGGACTGGCGGGGGCAGCTTGGGAGCACCAGGAATGGCAACTCCACGGGGGGTGCACATCTCACGGCAGGGAGTTGAGGGCCCTCGGGACTGTAGTTACCTGCATACACCCCACTGGGGACCGCCAACTCCCGCCTCCAGCGAGGGTGGTTCTGGTCACAAGATCCACCCTGGGAGTTCATGTTGCTGTGAGTAAGGACCGCCCCCCCCCCCAGAGCTGGGAGCAAACTCCACCTCCTCCAATCCTGCCCCTGCCCCTGCCCCTGCCCCTGCCCGCCCTGCTGCCGTCCTGCCCTCCCCAGCGGGCCCTCAGACCCTCCCCACCAGCAGTTCCGGTGGTTTCTTCCTGAATGCACTGGCCCTCCCAATGCCTAGGTGGGGGGGGGGGGGTTAATGGAGCCCGAGGGACCCTCGCAAGTGGGGGTTGCAGCCCCCCACCCCGTGCAGGTGCCGCGACAGGCTCCGCTCAGCCCAGGTGGGTGGGAACCCGGTGGTCTTGGGGTGCGCAGCGCCCCAGCCCCCACCCGGGCGCCAGGAGCACAGTCCACAGGCACCTGACTCCCCGCCCTCGCCCCCCCCCCCAGGAGAGGGCGGGTCACTGAGGGAGGAGGCTGGGAGAGGCGTGTCACTGAGGGAGGAGGCTGGGAGAGGGCGGGTCACTGGGGGAGGAGGCTGGGGAGAGGGCGGGTCACTGAGGGAGGAGGCTGGGAGAGGGAGTGTCACTGGGGGAGGAGGCTGGGGAGAGGGCGTGTCACTGGGGGAGGAGGCTGGGGAATGGGTGTGTCACTGGGGGAGGAGGCTGGGAGAGGGCGTGTCACTGGGGGAGGAGGCTGAGGAATGGGTGTGTCACTGAGGGGAGGAGGCCGGGGGGAGAGGGCGGGTCACTGAGGGAGGAGGCTGGGAGAGGGAGTGTCACTGGGGGAGGAGGCTGGGGAGAGGGCGTGTCACTGGGGGAGGAGGCTGGAGAGGGCGTGTCACTGGGGGAGGAGGCTGAGGAATGGGTGTGTCAACTGAGGGGAGGAGGCCGGGGAGAGGGCGGGTCACTGGGGGAGGAGGCTGAGGAGTGGGCGTGTCACTGGGGGAGGAGGCTGAGGAATGGGTGTGTCACTGAGGGGAGGAGGCTGGGGAGAGGAGGCTGGGGAGAGGGCGTGTCACTGGGGGAGGAGGCTGAGGAGTGGGCGTGTCACTGGGGGAGGAGGCTGAGGAGTGGGCGTGTCACTGAGGGGAGGAGGCTGGGAGAGGGCGTGTCACTGAAGGGAGGAGGCTGGGGAGAGGGCGTGTCACTGAGGGGTGGAGGAGGGGGCAGTGGGCGTGTCACTGGGGGAGGAGGCTGGGACCGTGGGCGTGTCCTCAGGAAGGGCCAGTCCTCTCTTCTGGGAGCATCCATCTGGCGCGATTCGCTGGGTGTAACGGGCACTCCTCCCTCACTCCTGTTAGAGTTCCTAGCCATGTTCCCTGGGGTAGACGGAGTGCTCGCTTCTCACGGAGGCCCTGCATCATCAAGCCTCTCCTCCGTCCCCACACCACGTGATGGCCACGTGTCAGGCCAGGCCAAGTGAGGCGAGCTCTGAGAGACGCCTACCTGGATGGATCTAGCCCAGAGCAGCAGAACCTGCCCCAGGAGGGCTCCGGATGCCCCGGGCTGCTCTTCACGCGGGGTAGGTGGCTGCAGATGGACTCCTCGGTGAAGTCAAGAGTTGCAATCTGCACAGTGGCCCCCACACACCCGCCTTCACCCAGGGCAGGCAGGGCACCTGAGGCTCAGCCTTGGCTCTGCCCCTGCAGGTGCCAGCCACGTTTCAGCTCCTAGTCCTTTAGACCCCTTCTTCCTGAGTACAGGCTACACGTAAGAGGGAAAGGAAAGGTGGTTTCTGAGCAGCGGCGACAGAAATGGCTCTGGAAGTTATGTGCTCTACTTCCCTCTGAATCTAAGATCATCATCTCCATTTACCAGGAGCGTTAGCGGACACCCTCCCTCACAGGGCAGATCCGCTAATGGCCCTTCTTTTCGCTTGGCTCGCTGTCAGGTTGGGCTTGGAGAAGGCAGGCCTCACCTCCCATCCATCCGGGGGGCTCTGGCGAGAGGGCCGATGGCCCCCCATCCTTGGCCCAACTGGAAATAGGAGTCTCAAAGACACCTGCGCCCACCCGAAGAGCCCCATGGCTTCCTAAACACACTGAAAGCGTTACAAGTGTGGTCCGGGGAGTGCATCCTCGGGTAGTGAGGATTCTCGGGGGTTCAAGGGACTGTTGTGCATCTCACTGTAGCAGTGTGAGTCAGGGGAAGTCTCCCAATGGCGCCCCCTGGAGGCAGAGGTGGAGCGTAAGATCCCCAGCTCAGGGCGCAACACGGATTGAGGTGGGTCCCTGAGAACGGCCCCCATCAGGGTGCAGGGCACCGACTGGGGTCCTGGACATCTTCCCCGGCAGGATCCCTTGCTCCGGAGCCCAGGAGCGACGGTTGGAGCAGCGTTGCGAGGCTGGGCGTGCGGGCCGCTGTGAAGAGGGGCCCATCTTCCCCCTCCCCGGGCTCTGCACCCCGAGAGCCGTGGAGACGCGACTGGGTGTCCTGGCGCCATGCCTGGCACACCGGAGGAGCCCGTCGGGAGAACTTCCCCGGGGAAGGAGCATTTTCCCGAGGTTCTCGCACCGTAGACGCAGACTCGAGTTCTGCATCAGGATCTCGGTACACGTGGCCAGGTGGTGCCCGAGAGCACGCGGTTCAAATCCTCGTGGACCTGCCAACAGACAGCGAGCGGCACGCGGCCTCAGAGATCCTAGAATCCGCCTGGACCTGCGGCCCCATTTCATACTTTCTTTAGGGCTCTGTGTGCACTGGAAAATTGAGCTCCCGTTTGAGGACAGTTGAACACGCATGGGGGGAGGAGGCAGAAAACTCTCCAGTTCAAGGCCAACCAGGCAACGTCGTCAACAGAACCCCTGGCTTAAAAAACAAACTGTGAGGGGGTGCGGTGTAAGTGCCAGCAAGCCGAGGCCCTAGGTTCCTCCCTGCTTCCGCCCCTTAAAAAATGTGCCTGCCATCCTGTGCAATGAGTTGCCAGGAAAAGTCCGCCTGGATAAACACGCTTTAAGGAATGCATTCATTAGCACAATTGCGGGTGGGAAAGAGAGCACGCGACGCTCCGTAGCCCTGATCTCGCGTGAGTACGGCAGCCCCTCTGTAAGGTAGGGGTGGTCCCCATGATCCCCACGGAAACGCTTCAAGGCCGAGGGTGAGTGACCCGCCCCCCCACACACACACAGCTCCCCACGGAGAAGACGGCAGAACTGGCCCGGAAGCCGTATCTGATCTGTCACTCCTGGCACGTGAGGCGCCCCAGGCTTTGTGCCGCTGCCCCCTGCCGAGGGAGGACACGGAGGGGGGCTCTCTGTCTCCCCAGGGCGGGTGGGTGGAGGCCTCTGCAGGCTCCCGGGGCACAGGAGCACGGGACCCGGGGGTGGGCGGTGGGGGGGAGGGGAGAAGATCCCGCTCTGCCTGGGGAATGGGCCCTGGGCCATGGCGGGCGCTGCTTCTCTGGCTCTACAGGGAGGGAGGAGGTGGGGACCGTCCACTGCCGGGGCCCGAGCTCGGGGTCCGGGAGCGCACACTCTCGTGAGCAGCCACCGCCGGCCCTGAGCTCCCTGCGCCTGCTCTGAGCGTGAGAGGCCAGGATTTGAACCTCGGCTCAGGCAAACCCCAGGAAGGGCACGCCGGGAGCCGCGGGGTCACTCGGGGTGTGAGTGTACAGGGGACGACGCCAACAGGAGCCCCCGGCCCTGGCTGCCCCGGCGACGGCACCGAGGGCCCGGTCTGCAGGCGCTCCAGCAGGGCCCGGCAAACAGAACCCTCTAGATTCCTCCCGGCCCCCCGGCGTGCTGGCTGGAACAGCTGGAGACTGAGCCTGGGCCTCTGGACGCCGGGGTGACCACCGGCTCGGAATCCTGGGTCAGGAAGCTCCCAGTGTGCCTGTGGAAGGGAAGGCGGGGTTGAGGCACCACCTTCCCGAGAGGACCGGAGGAGGCTGTCCCTGGAGGAAGGGCTGACGCCGTTCATGGATTCCAAGTCTGACTGGACTGCGGGCGGGGGCCGTGGAACCGCCCAAGGCCAGGAGGATTCCTCTCTCTCTCTCTCTCTGCTCCCGGTCCGCCATGTTGTGAACTGCTCCATCCTGTCTTCCTTGTCGTGGTGGACAGAAATCCCTGAAACCAGGGGCAAAATGAGTGATTCTCCCCCTCGCGTTGTTCCTGTTAGGTATTTGGCCGCAGTGATGCCCAGAGAGGATCGCTCCTCGCCTCTCCTGGCTTCCGTGCCCTCGTGGGCCTCGTCCCTCCAGCCTCTCCCTCCGTCGCCGCATTTCCACCTTCCTCCCGAGGCTCCCGCTGGCTTCATTCAGACCCGATTCCTCACACACAGACTTGGGGGTTAGGGTTTAGGCCCTTTCCAGGCTCCGCACGCAGCGCGGAACGGGCTCTAAATGAGGAGGGGAGCCAGGCTGGGCACCGGGGAGGCTAAGGAAGAGGAATGAAGACGACAAAGCCAGGCACGTACAGCCACGAGCCGCAGAGTGGGCGACGTCGCTGCTGTGTCCTCTCCGCCCGCGGCCCCCCCGTGGGGACCCCGCCGGGGTCCCCGCGCCGGCTGGGCCCGGGCCGGCCGGCTCCATCTCCAGCTCGCACCGCAGAGGCTGCTGGGATGCAGAGCTGCAGGACTGAGACCCTCCTGGTCCAGTGTTCTGGAGAAATCGGTCGCTATTCACCTCGTCCTCTTTTCCAAGGGAGGAGAAGATTGAAAGCCCGTCTCTGAGATGGTTAGTCACATCTACCCTGAAATGATGAGATCCATCGATTGCCCCCCGGCTGTCCCTCTGAGCTCCTCCGCGGCGATCGCGTGCCGACCACCCGGGCCGAGGCCACGGGACTGCAGGGACGCCCTCTGGGAGGCCGACCTCTGACACCACTGTCTGCCCGAGCCACCGTCCACCTGCCCGCCCCCGGTGTGGTGAGGGCGCGGGCCCTGCGCCTCCACGGGCAGAGGAAGCAGGTACTCCCACGGGCCCCGTGCTGTGCTTCCCACCGGGAGCCGCCAGGACCCCGCCCCGCCCCCTCCCGCCTCTCAGGGGCCGCTCGTGGACTCTCGAGTAGGCAGGTTTTCAGGACAGGGGTTCTGAGTCTGCAAGGGACCAGCAGGCTCTCACGGACCGTCAACCAGAGGGCAAGGAGTCCTGGATGGAAGCCGGCCCAGAAGCCACGCGTGTTTATTGTGACAGTGGCCGTCACCATGGCAACCACTCCATGTGTGTTCTCCCGCAGGCTCACTTTCACCTGGGAAGACCTTGTAGGGTGGCTGCTCCTTTCCTCCTACGGTAAGCGTGGGCATAGAAGAAGGTGGGATCTGCCGCGCCGGGTGCGTCTGGCTGGAAGTCATGCTGTCTGTCCCTCTACCGCTCACGCTCTTTCCGTGGGCATGGAGCAGCCATCCTGGGAGCAAAGGACGCCTCTCGGAAAACACCTAACACAGTCCCGGAGCTCTGACGAGGGCAGGCTTTGCAGGGGTGGGTGGGGTGGGGTGGATCTGGCTCCGGGGGCCCTGTCTCAGGGGCGGGGGCCCGGGAGCTGCCGTGCTACTCGGCGAAGTACCTAGAAGGTCAGGTGCCCCTTGGCGGGAATGTGGGCCAGGTTGCCCCGGGGAGGTGAAAGGTTGAGGGGCAAAGGCCGCGGGAGTGTTCTGCAGGGCACAGGGTGGCGGGGCCCAGCGCGGGCGGCGTACGTGCCGCGATTGGAGGGCCTCCCCTCCCTGAACGCTGTCCTGCGGTGTCAGGGGGGCTCTGGGGGTTAAAAGCACCGTCCTTGCCGACGGTGGCGGGAAGTGAGGCTGATTCGAATCTGGGTGAGGTGTGCCCTGTCGGCGCTGGGCAGTTAGGAAGGGTAGAGGGCTCGGGGAAAACAGATGACCCCTGTGTGCCCGCGTGCCAGCCAGGTGCAGCTGTGGACGCCCTCGGGGCTCCCGGGGCCGGCCAGGTCCGCGCAAAGCCGGGGCTGCGCTCCGAGGCCGGGCCCCACCCCGGGCTTTCCACCGAGCTCCCAGAGTGGATCAGCTCCTCCATGGCCATCCGCAAAAACACACAGACCAAAGACCAGAGCGGGGTCTTAGAAATCATCGCACAAGCTGAGCCGAGGGAGGCAGGACTCCAGGGAGGGGCTGGGGGGCAGAGCGACCAGGGCACCCTTACAGTCGTCTGGGAGGAAGCCTCCAGAAGGGGAGCCGGGCCTCGTGAGGCTGCTGCTCAAAGGTGCTGACGGCGACACCCGCCAGCAAGCGTTCTTAGACCTCTCCCCAAGCCTGTGCCTTTTAATTTCTCATATCCAGGGTGTAGCACGCACATCTTCACGTTTCCTCGCTGCTAACCCTGACTACACATTGTATTTCCCCTCCTGGTTTTCCTAGCCTATTGATTCTTCCTTTCCTTCCAAAATGTCTGCAGCCGGGGCTAGGAGTCACCTCCCGCAACGCGTTAAATAGCAGCAGAGCCTGGCGGCTTTCCAAGCCCCGGGGCTGCCGGCGGCCGGCGAGCTGGCTGGCCACACCGGGCGGAGCATTTGCAAGCCCGGTCGATGGGTCTGCAGAGTGAAAGGCCAGCCCTTCCCGCATGGGCTCCCCCTCTGCACAGAGCTGCCCGACTTCAGATCCATCTTCTCATAAAGCCCAGACCGATCCCCGAGACGCTGTCATCTGCAGGTTTAAAACTGCCAAATCCAATCCCGCGGGAGAGGAGAATGGATGGTGAACGGCTCCCCCGTCTCGGAGAGGAGGGGCCGGGCGCGCCGCCAGCCCTCCCGTCCGCCCGGCACCGGCAGCCGGGGCGGGGCTCTGCGTGTTATCACCTCGTGCGGCAAAGATGCAGAAGCCGGGGCCCCGGGCGGCGGCTGGCCCGGGGTCACCCTCTGTCTCTGTCAAGGGTAGATAAGAGCAGCTGCGCGCCGCAGGGTGACACTCGGAGACACGATCTGATTGCGAATGCACTTTATAAATCCACCCAGCCGAGAGACTAGGGCACGTGGGTGGAGGCTCCGCTCCTCACTCGCCCGTTGTTGCTGTGTATTTGTTTTTTTAAAGCCAGGGTTGTCTCTGTGAACATGGATAGGACACGAAGCCCCATTCACTTCTAAAATGATGGAGTGCAGTGAGGTCTGAAGAACCTTCTTGATGACCGGGGAGCCAGGGCTCTGGGGAGGAGATGGGCTTGAGCTGGGCACCGCCGCCAGGAGGAGGGGGAAAATAAAGGGATGCCACGAACCCCCCCCCACGCTGTGCCTGGTCTCTGGGGTCCATCCACATCGCCCAAGCCACTCTCCCGGCCTCCACCCTGGAGCCTGTCTGCTCGGGAGCCAGGGAAGGTGGCTGGAACCTGCACCCCGGAGCAGCCATCCCCTCAGCCGACCGTCTAGAAGGAAACAAAGCACCGGTGCTTCCGTCCCCGGGGTGCGGCGGCCGGGGCTCCGCCCGCCCCGTGCGCCTCTGCTGCCTCTTGTGTGGTGGTAACCAAACCAGCTGCCAGAACACCGCGAGGGGGGCAGGACCTGCCCTGGCTCATGGCTTCGGAGGGGTGAGACCATCAGGGTGGTGGAGGCCTGTCGGTGGAGGGAGGGTCTTCATAGTATGGGGACCAGTGACATCACCGGGGGGCCCAGGATTCAACACCGGAGTCTACAGGGAATGTTTCCAAACTCAAGCCATAATACTTGGGGCCCGCGGACACCGGAGACTCACGGCTGTGCGAGTTACACTCTGCCCACCTCTAACTGACGCGATTCTTAACTCTCCCCACATTGTTCAAACGCCCAACTCCAGACCTAGAACAAGTGGAGTCACGCCCGCCACTGCAGCTGCTCAGGAGACTGAGAGGTGGGGGGCCACCTGCTCCGTCCCCCTGCCCCTCCCCTGCCCCTCCCCTGCCCCTCCCCTGCCCCTCCCCTGCCCATCCCCTGCCCCTCCCCTGCCCCTCCCCTGCCCGTCCCCTGCCCCTCCCCTGCCCGTTCACGCCCGTCCCCTGCCCCTCCCCAGCCCCTCCCCTGCCCCTCCCCTGCCCCTCCCCTGCCCCTCCCCTGCCCCTCCCCTGCCCGTCCCCTGCCCCTCCCCTGCCCCTCCCCTGCCCGTTCACGCCCGTCCCCTGCCCCTCCCCAGCCCCTCCCCTGCCCCTCCCCTGCCCGTCCCCTGCCCCTCCCCTGCCCCTCCCCTGCCCGTCCCCTGCCCCTCCCCTGCCCCTCCCCTGCCCGTCCCCTGCCCCTCCCCTGCCCCTCCCCTGCCCGTCCCCCGCCCCTCCCCTGCCCCTCCCCTGCCCCTCCCCTGCCCGTCCCTTGCCCCTCCCACTGGTGGCCCACGTGGCCTCTCTCCAGTTGGCTCCTCTCATGCCTGAGGCTTTCGTTGTCAGACATCCCACCCCCCTGCCCCTCCAGCGCCCAGAGTGCCCACCACGTCCACCCCCTGCCCCTCCAGCGCCCAGAGTGCCCACCACATCCACCCCCGCCCCTCCGGCGCCCAGAGTGCCCACCACGTCCACCCCCTGCCCCTCCAGCACCCAGAGTGCCCACCACGTCCACCCCCTGCCCCTCCGGCGCCCAGAGTGCCCCATCGTAGCTTGGGCTTCATTCACACAGCTCCACACTTCTCCCTCTCGAGGGGATGCCAGAGACCCAAGCTTGTGAATTCCTGACTTGCAGGACTTCCTTGACGCCCGGGTGGAAGTCCTCACGACCCCGTAGCTTTACATGGGTGAGCGCCACCGATGGCTGACGCGGGGGCCTGAGGCCGAGCCAGAGCTGCGGTGGCTCTGGGCCCGGGTGCTGTGCGTCCTGCCCCGCGTCGCGGGCTCCCTGGTGTGGCGGGGTGCTTCGCAGGTCTCCTCCCAGGGGAAGTCTGCCCACGTTTGTGTTTTTACGCCGGGGTTCGCCCTGTGTGGCGCTCGGTCGATCTCTGAAGTGCACAGGTGGATCTCTCCCCGCGGCCCCGCGTGAGGAAAGCCTTCGGCTCCCTCGGGTGGGACAAATCTCTCTCGGAACCACACCTGCCTTGGTCCCCAAATGTGTACATGCTTCTTCTCCGGCCGAATTGCAAGATTACACGACCCCTTCCGACGCGAACTTGCCCCTCTTTCCTTCTGTAGCTCTGGGTAGAAGCGGCCGCCAAGAGCCTTGTCACGCCCTGACCATGAGGCCGCCTCGCGACTTCCTTCCCCAAATCACCGAGTCCACGGCGGGTCACGGCGGGTAAACCCAGCCTCTCACCCAGCCCCAGGACGCGGACAAGACCTAAACAAGCAGCGTGAGTGCCGTCTCGGCCAACGCCCAGCACGCTGCCTCTGGCCAGGACCTTGAGGCCTCGGCTCTCCCCAGCACTGTCATTCAGCCCTGCTCCTGCGCGCCGGGGCCTCTCTAGCCCAGTCAGCCCTGCCCCTGTACTCCGGGCCTGCGTCTGCTCACTGCTCGGGCTTTCCCCAAACCCTGTCCCAAAGGCTTCCCTCTGTTGGTCACAGCAACGGTCCCAGTCCCTTTGGGGGGTCACAGTGACAACATTCTCAAAGAAGAACCTAAAAGACGCACAGGGTTTGGCTGACGGCGGCAGAGGCTCCCGTCCACTGCTCTTTGGCGCAGGGGCTTAGACGGGCCTGTTGGGGGTGGGGGGAGGATGTGCCGGTGATGGCAGACAGGAAGTGGAGACGGGGGGGACAGGTACGCTGTTCAGAGGCAGTGACCTACCCCCTCCGGCGAGGCCCCACCTCCCAAGATTCCAGACTCTCCCGAAATAGTACCACCAGCTGGAGACCAAGAACTCAACACATGAATATTTCATATACAAAGTCTAACAACTAATCTATGTGTTTGGGTGAAATTGTATGATAACTATATAAGGTTCTGTAATAATCTCAAATATCCCAGACATTCTATGACCGTATCACTTATGAACTAGTTTCTGTCGTGTTAGGGACTGCTCTGTATTTCAGGTGACTAGACATTCCCCATCCCACTGCATCTTCGTTTCTAAATTGTCTACACAGAATGCACTGCTACGAGGCATTTCGTCGTTCCTTGTCTGAGTCCTAAGCTAAAATGGCAGTTCCAGCTGGGCTCTTCATCGCTGTATCCAGTGAACACAGAATGACACACAGCATGTAGCACAGAGCTAGCACATACTCCCCGGAGGAGCAAGGGGGTTTGACCAGTCCCCAACTAGTGGGCATTTTATGGAGCCATGGTACAGTATCTCTCTGTATATAGTTGTGCCTTTAGTTGAGGGGAAATTTCTCAACTCAGTGTCGATGATAAAATACATGAACATACATACATGTGGCCTTCGATAAACGCTGGCTATGCAGAGCTGCAGTACTGGATTATACAATCACGTGAGAGAACGGAATTTCTTTATCTACATGCTTATTTACATGCATCTTCATGGTAAATGAATATGAACTATAATTATCGTGAATTTAAATGTTTTCTTGATCATTACTGGTCATTTATAGTTTCCATTCACCACTCCATTCCCTAGTTATGTTTCTTCTGTATTTCCTTTGTCAGATTTTTTTTCTCATCTTTCTATCTTTGCTACCTTTCAAGGGTAGCAAACGTTTTTAGCTGTGTTACGATGCCTTTGATGTATAAAAGACTACACCTCTGTCTGGTCGACTCTTTACCATCAACTCTTTATCATGTCCAGAATTTCACGCACACAGATTCCGTCGTGATTTTGTACGAGTGGCCACCTATGATTGCAGGGTTCTTTCTAAGTGGCGTTCCGCCGTGTCGTGAAGGCTAGAGCATTCGCCATGGGGGAAACGGGAGCCACGCATCTCTCGGGATGGATTGCAGTTCAGCCCAGCAGTGGGGGCGGGGGGCCATGCCGGGCAGGTTGTGGGGGGCACCCCCTGTGGACAATGCCGTGGGATCCCACCAGCGGTGACACGCTAAGGAGGGAAGTGCATTTCACAATCGGAAAAGGCCACTCCGCCCTGCACACCTGTCCTCTCAGAATTCATCTTCATCTCACTCTCCTGATGTTTCACCATCTGTCGACATGCCTTCCTCCCCCAAAATAAGGCAGAGGCTGGAATTAATTTTTTGCTACATTTGGTTTGTCTCCTCATTTATTCCATATGCTCATTACCTCCGATGTGCGGTCATTCCCGCCGATCCTCACGCCCGGGTTTTACTCCTCTGCCTCGGTCTACAAAACATGCTTTATTGCCCCTAGTAATCCCTCCACTGACACCGCCTCAAACTCTATTATTTTTCAAGAAAATTAGAGCAATTTTTAAAAGCCTCATTATTTTAAACAGGCAAAATAAAAAGAAATACCTCCCAGCCGCCCTTGTCTCCCCCGACCTCATTTCTCATCTGCGCCTCCCGCTGCGGGGCCTGGCTGCGTTCATCACCCTGAGCTTGCGACCTTCCTCCTGGGTGCGGAGAGCCGCGGCCGGGCCCGAAGAGCAGGAGGCCCCGGGCAGCGGCGGGCGGACCGAGCTCCGGTCCCAGCTCCCGCTCTCCTCTCGACGCTTGGGGCCCGGGTGATCGTTCCTGTGGATGCTGGTGGCGGGATCGGGGTCCCCATCTTCCGTGTGATGCGCTGAGACTCCTGCCGGAGCCGTTTGCTTCTCAACCGACCCCTTCGGGGCTCCGCGGCCACGCCCAGCCGTGTCACCAGCTGCTGGCTCGCCGGGGCGGGCCGGGGCGACCGCTCCATCGGTGCCACGCCCGGTTACCGGGCGACGGCGAGGCACCTGGTAGACGGAGCTCAAGGACGTGGCAGGCTTGGTGGCAGCTTCGGATGGGGCTGGTTGTCCGGAGGGGGGCTTCCGATGGTGGGAGGTGGCGTGGGTTCGCCTTTGTGGGTCGTCTGGGCACGTTGCCGGGTGGCCTGTCGCCCCACCGGCCTCCGAAGGACAGATGCAGACGCCAGCTGCCGGCGGCCGTGTTCCCTTCAGAGGACAGTGCTGGGCTGGGTGGCTTACGCGGGAAAGGGGCGTGCAGGCTCTGGGGACCGTCCCTCCCCCCCGAGAGGCAGGTGACGTCGTGGTGGGGACACGGATGAGGGGGGAGAGCGGGCTGTGAGCCGGGAAGCCCACGGGGGCCGCGGAGGACCCGGTCCCTTCTCCCGTCTCCGCCCCGTGAGGGGTGAGTTAGTGTCCCAAAGAGCCCCGACCCTGGGGTGGGCGTCGTGAGTTCCGGTCTCCCCACTCGGCCCGGCCCTTCAGGGTGCCTGTGGAGCGGAGCTCAGAAACCGCCATCGGGGGGAAGAGCCTCTGTGGTTCCAGAACGTTCCTCACAACGGCCATTCAACAGAAAGGGATACACGCGTGCATGCACACCCGCCGTGCACGTGTGCGTTTGCTCACAGATGTGCGAGCAGTGTGAGCTGAGAGCGGCACGCGCGTGAGCTATTTGTGTACGCGCGTCGTGAGAGCTAGGCACGCGTGGGCAGCGTCTGTGTGTGTGGCGTGGGGCTGTGCGTGGGGCACCATGTGAGCGGCGTGGGCGGGGTGGCGCCTGCCCCCCAGGTGCCTGAGCCGCGGCCTGGGGTCAGGGCTGGGCGGTGAGCCGCTGTGGGGCGAAGGGGGGCAGATGGCGGGGGCCACGGCCAGAGCGGGGCACGGAAGGGGAGGCGCCAGGCCCGGGAGCCGGAAGGCCCTGGGGGGAGGGGGGCCTGGGGGAGCCTGCCGGAGACGACGCCAGGCCGAGGCGGGCGAGGGCTGGGCGGGTTAGGAAATGGAGCCCTGAAGACGGAGGAGGGACCCCGCCATCTCCTCTGGCCTCTCTGGCCTCAGAGGCCTGTGTCTCCCCGGAGAGTCCAGGGGGACTCGAGTCTCGCCTGTCCAGCCCCGGGAGGCCTCCCTGGCCCTGTGGTGTGCGGTTCTTCCTCCATCCGTGCCGGGCGGGACCAAGGCCAGCGTCAGGTACACAGAGCTCAGGGCTCCGGGGACGCGGAAGGGGTGAAAAGGCAGAACCACGGGTACTGGGATGATGCCCTTCATAGCTGGCATTTTGTCTGCATGGAGAACACGCAGGAAGCTGCGGGGGGCTTGGGGGGGGGCTGTCTCAGGACTGCTCAGGAGAACGGGTTTCACCTCCAGTAACAACCCTGGGCAGGGCTGCGTAGTGGGGAGCTGGAGGGGGGGATTGGGAAGGAAAGCCTCCATGGTCCGTGGAGTCTCAAGCTTAGATCACATTTTCCCGGGGAACAGAACAGGAAGAGGGCGGGTGAGGGGTGGGTGGAGGGTGGGCAGAGCACAAGCAGACGGGGCGGGAAACGTCGGGGAGGCCTGTGGGGGTGGGGGTGGGGGGAAGCAGCGCTGGAGAGAGACCAGGGCCCCGCCCGGCCCCTGCCCTGGAGTCGGGAGGAGAAGCAGAGCTGCTCTGGGGACGTTCTTGTTCCCCGCTGCTGAAGATGTGGGGTCTGCGGCACGGGAGAAAGGGGCGTGGGGTGCTGAGGCCGGTGGGGGACAGGCTGCGAGCTCCGCTGGGGGCTCCCCTGGACGGGAAGCGGACCCAGGCTTTTCGGGAACGAGTTGTTGAGGAAGGAAGCCGGCGCGGCGGGTCCCTGGGCAGAGAGGAGACTGTGAGCACCCTCGTCTTCGCCCGACCTTGGTCAGGTGCCTTGTTACTTCCACGTTCCGTATCGGGCTGGAAGGAGGCCCCCGAGAGTCCCGAGGCTGCCCTCTCCCGGGTTCCCAGGGGCCCGCACCTGGGGGGGGGGGTGCTCGTTGCTTAGTACATGTCGACTGTGCTCAGCATGGGTTGACCGCCTCCCCCCGCCCCCCCCCCCACGTCCACTGAACGCACAGCCTGGCTTTTACTGCCCATACTGACCCGAGGAGGCGTCTGCAGGGCAGGAGCGCCGGTGACAGTGACCTGGAGGCCACCGGGACCCACGCACACGGGTGACGGCGACGTGGGCTGTGCGGGGCCGCCGAGCCCAGGCTGGGCTGGGACAGGGACCCGGGGCTCCGAAGGGCACTGGCCGGGCTCGGACGCTCTCCGCGCCTGCCGTGCCCGGCACCGTGGCCGGCTGGACCTCCGTGGGCTCGCCCCCCCCCCCCCCCCAGGCCGGCTCGCCCCCTCCCCCCCCCAGGCCGGCTCACCCCCTCCCCCCCTCCCCAGGCCGGCTCGCCCCCTCCCCCCCTCCCCAGGCCGGCTCGCCCCCTCCCCCCCCCAGGCCGGCTCGCCCCCTCCCCCCCCCCAGGCCGGCTCGCCCCCTCCCCCCCCCCAGGCCGGCTCGCCCCCTCCCCCCCCAGGCTGGCATCCCCGTGAGGCTCCCCTGCGGACGACCGGCCGCCCCCTCTCCCAGCCCAGAATAGCTCCAGCGGGCTGTGACCTCGCAAGCACCCTCGAGAGAGGCTGCGGCGCCTGGAGACAGCGCAGAGGGCTGCCGCATCTGGGCTGGATCCATTATTCATGCGCGCGTGTTCCGGCGAGCACGGTAATTTAGAGTCTCGGGGAGGGAGGCTGCTCTTTGCAACCGCCATAAACCATGCTCCGTGTGCTCGGGGGAGAAATCACCTTTCCCCGCTCCGGCTCAGCGCACGCCAGAGAGCTCGGCGGAAAGCCGGGGCCCGGGGGGGGGGGGGCGGGACAGCCCAGGACTCCTGTCACCTCCCCGACGACCTCAGGGCCGCAGCTCGCCCGGCGTGGAATGAGTCACGGCGACGACCTTGCGGCCGGGCTCTCTGCCGTTGCGCGCGCTCGCGTCTGTCTCTCCCTTCCGGAAGGGCACAGCGTTTCCCTCTGCGGAGAGCGTAATACCTAGAGCAGAGCAGGTCTCCCCAGAAAGCACAGCGCTGACACGGCCGCTCCCCGCCGAGACGCGCCGCAGCCGCCGCGCGCGACACAAAGGAAGGGCGGAGGATTGAACAGCCGCCTTCCCGGGGCTACCGACGCGGCGAGGAGGAGAAGGCTCCTGGGGGAGGCCCCGAGCCCGCTGCCGGCGTCCCGCTTGGCACGTGGCCGGGATGATGAGACCCGTGCAGGCAGCTGCGCCTTCGGAGGCGGTGCTCGGTGCTCGGTTCGAATCCCTCAAAGCATGCCAGCCCTGAGGAGGGAGGCGGCAGCTCCACCCTCTGCCGTGCGAGAGGTGGGGTGGGGCCCCTCGCCCCGCGCCTGGTGCTGAAGGCACCCGAGCTCCGCTGGCCTCCGGGGCCTGCCTCTTCTGGGAGAAGGCCCGGCCCGTCAGAGCCCCTTCCCGTCCCCCCAGGTCTTGCACACGGCACTTCCTCAGATTTACGCCTGTCGGCCGGCCGGCGGGGCACTGGGGCGCGCGCAGACCCCAAGGTGGGAGGAAGGACGGCGGTGGCCCGCGCACCTGCGGTCTCGGCGGGTGGCGGCCACCTCCGGCGGCGGGGGGGGGGGGGGGGGGGACGCCCGTCACGGGCTGACAGGGAGCCGTGCTCTCGCTGCGCTCCTGCCAGCCCTGTGGCCCCCAACGTGTGCCCCTGTCACTTCAGGGATGGTGACACTTCCCCGGGGGCAGAGCCACAGCCCACAGGCTCCTGCCGTTTCCCAGGGCCTTTGTGTTCGTCTCTCCCGAATCCGGGGAAGATTTGACCCGCCGGGCACGCTGCCACGAACGCGCCCAAGGTCGCTGGGTTGCTTACCTCAAAACCGCCAGCCTTGCTATGCGGCGCTCACCTCCACAGAAGGCAGGGCAGGCACTGGGGAGCACGGACTCCGAAAACCCCAAGATCCTGCCAGCTCTGTCTGGCTTGGAGGCGGGCGGGCGCCGTCCAGTCCCTCTGCTGTTCTGTGACCGTGACGAGCAGGCTCGCCCAGAGGATTTCGCAGCCCCGGTTCCTCCGAGGCTAGCTGCTGTGTGGCCCTCCGGCTGCAGCGCGAAGGCTAGCTGCTCTGTGCCTGCAAATGGGGAGAGCAGGCTACCGTGGGGTGAAGCCCGGCTCCGTGAAGACCAGGGCCCCGATTCCAGCTGGCTGACCCCCGAGGGGTCCCAGCAAGCCCGGCTCCGTGAAGACCAGGGCCCCGATTCCAGTTGGCTGACCCCTGAGGGGTCCCAGCAAGCCCGGCTCCGTGAAGACCAGGGCCCCGATTCCAGCTGGCTGAGCCCCGAGGGGTCCCAGCAAGCCCGGCTCGCCCTCCTGCAGAGCTCTGGAGCAAGGCTTAGGGAGAGCAGAGAGGAAGCCAGCTACAGGGAAGCACGTGTGCGCGGATGTGCTGTTCTTCCCCGCGCGGGCTGAGCTAGCTCACGGAAGCAGGGCCTCCAGAGGGGTGGCTGAGCTGTGAGGAGGGTGGGGAGCACTCTCCTGGCTCCCCCATCCTTTGAACTGGGTATCAGCTGCCTGCTGCTTGCCTGAGTGGCTCTCGTGGGTCAGAAGATGGCCCAGACCCTGGCTGCCTGGAGCTTCCGGAGCCAGTGGAGACGGTGCTCGGGGCCAGCGGGCCACACGCAGGGGTGCGTCCAGGAAGCCGGTCTGCCAGGCAGGGAGTGGGGTGCCTCCACCCACCTCAGAGGAGAGGAGCGGAAGGTGCCGGGGAAGAAAGGGAAGGTGTCCTGCATTGCCAGGGGAGGCAGGACTGGGCCCTGGAGGAGGGAGGGGGCCATGGAGACCTTCGCACCCCTCCACCTCACGTGCAATCAGGGCTGAGGGGCCGTCAGAGTGGACGGCCAGCTGGGAGGGGGGCAGGGCTGGACAGAGGTGAGGCTGGAGCTTTGAGGGCCAGCGGCGACACGGGGAGGCAGGGGGGAAGGGCACTCCACTCCCTCGTCTCCGAGCCTGACACGGGCCTGAGTCTCCATGCCGAGGACTCCCTCCATGGACGGCGGAGCCCGGCAGTGACCCGGAGCAGGGGCTCCCGGAGCCGTGCCATGGCCCGACGCCAGACCTGGCCACTTGGCAATGTGTCTGGAAGCTTCTTGGTCTTTAATGAGCCATTGTGCCGATGAGCTCACTCTGGAAAGCAGCCTCTCAGGGGACATCAGACTCGGAATCCCTTCCACGGGCGCTGCGTTTCCTCTCCACCCCGTGCCTGGCCGTTTGCGATGCCAAGATGTTAGTGTTCATACTGATCCCGCATGAAGGGATGGTGGCTTATCCCTCCATGCAAGGGTCACTGGCTCACCCTGGGGTGCCAAGGAGGTCAGGTCAGAGCTCAGGGTGATGTCCCCAGTGACGCAGGAGGGAAGGCAACACTCAGAGCCGCCACTGACAGGAACAGAGGTCCCGCGAGCGTGGAATATCCCGGGGTGCCGAGGCGTGGCGGTGACCTCCGTGTCGCAACGCGGAGCGTGAATGCAGATGAAGAATAAGAAACACGAGGCGCTCTGGTGCCGCGGCTCTCTGCCTTGGGAGGGAAGGGCACCCCGACGCCCCAACGGCAGGCACGGGCCTGCGGAGGGAAAGAAGGCGTTCGGAAGGACGCACAGCGCGTCACATCGGGCGAGCTGAGGGGCAACTCGCGGGAGCAGAAAGCAGATCGGTGCCTGCGTTGAGGTGGGGGCAGTGGGCAGATGTCTAAGGGTCCTAAGTTTCGGCCTAAGGGTGAACCGGCTCCTGGGTGGGCGGGGGTGGACGTGGGGGTGGACATGGGGGTGGACGCGCTCCATGGAGAGCGGCTGTCGGGGCACGTTTCTATGCAGGTGTCCTGAGTCATCACGTCACGCCTCTTGAGCACGCACGTGCCGCCAGTGGAAGCGTTGGAAGCCGAGAAGGGGAGTTTCTGACAGATCTTCATGTTAGGGACAGGATACTTGGCAGGTGCTGGCAAGAGGGAACGGAGCGAGAGGAGCGCCCCGCGTCTGGTGGGCATAATGGAGATGAGCGCGGGCAGGATTCCGGAAGGACAAGCCCTCCCTGGCGGCCAGGCTGGCGTGGAAGCCCAGCCCGTGGGCAGAGAGAGGAGAAAGCATGGCGGAAGACAGCGTGGGCAGGGGCCCTCTTCTCCTGACACAGACAGACGCAGGCAGCCTTCGGGAGACCACGGCTGTGAACATCCATGACATGCACCAGCACCCGTGCAAGTTGGGAACTAGGAGCCTGAAGGCTGGGAGGGCTCGGCTGCTCGGCAGGCCTCCGGGCCTGGGGCAGAGCGAGGCAGGGGGGACATTTCTCTTGAGAATCTGTCATTCTGAATTCTTTACCAGGTTTCTGCTTCTTTATTGCTGTGAGTTCCTCGGCGTCTCTCCCAGGCCACCCTCAGCCCGAGTTTGTCAAGCGAGGGTCTGTGTGCAATGACACTGCCGACAGTCAGTTTCATGTACGTCTTTGTTCACTGGCTGGACTTCTCAGGATGGTTTATCAAACCCACGAACTTTCCTTCCAGCTGTTTATCAAGGGCTTAAGAGAGGCAGTCTATTTGCATGTTAAGATGTGGAAGAAAGAACAAGCGTTTTGAAAGATAAGACTTGGAATTTATAAGCCTTTACAAACTGTGCTTTCTCTCACTGAGGGAAAATAAAAATGGGAGATAGTAAGGAGGCAGTGGTGTTGCCGATAACATCATTTAGTGGATTTTGAAACCTGGTATAATTCATCATTATATAAGATGCTTTGGTCTGCAAGATCAAAGCGACTGACGTTATCTGTCCACACACAGCCAATGGAATTGCCTCTTCAGAGTCCCAGACAAACATTTCATTAGTTCCCATTCATCAGGAAATTGGGATGAAATGCCAAACACTTCTTCTCTGAAGAAGCGGGATTGCATTTCCTCCACATGGCACTTTAAAAACAATCATCGCATGGTACTTGCCTTCCAAGTGCTCAAACCGTGCTGCTTTCCAAATATTTGCAGTTTTCATCACCTTCTTTTCCAGTCTCAGGCAATATTCCTTCGCAGAGAGGGGCAAGACACAACTTACCGCAGCACATGAAGTGGATCTGAATTGGGGCAAGAAGACTGCGGTGTTACAAAGAAAGCTCAGGATCCGGACGACTGCTGTGTCACGGTGTGCTTGAAGTGTTTGGCCGAAACGATTCCGTAATCTCCCCCCGAACCCATCACGAAGCAGGGCGGGCAGGTGGGGTGAGTTTCACGTGAACGCCTCAGGCTGCGTGAGGGGGGGGATTACCGAGGCCCGGCGGGAGGGGCGCCTGGGGGGGGTGAGCCAGCCTGGCTGTCAGCGACACCCCTCCTCCTTCCCAGTCTGCCATCACTCGGGATTCCTGCTTGCGGCTACGACGGAGAAGCTGGCCACGCACACATGCTTCCCTGAGTGCAAGCAGAGAGCTTCACAGTGACACTGCCGATCGGGCGTAGGGAAGACTGAGTGTAAAAGCCACACGGAAGAGAGAAGATGAGCCGACGGGCTGGGAGGGTGGAAACACTCCGGTGGGATCAAGAGAAGGGAAGCCGGGAAGGGGCTGAGACTTGGGAGACCATGCGGGAAGCCTGTGCAACTGGAGTCCTGGAGAGAGGAGGAGAGAGGGGAGAAGGGCGCGGTGAGATGAGGAGGAGAACGCACCAGAAGCAGGCATCGCGGTGAGAGGAGGAGGAGAACGCACCAGAAGCAGGCATTGCGGTGAGAGGAGGAGGAGAACGCACCAGAAGCAGGCATCGCGGTGAGAGGAGGAGGAGAACGCACCAGAAGCAGGCATCGCGGTGAGAGGAGGAGGAGAACGCACCAGAAGCAGGCATCGCGGTGAGAGGAGGAGGAGAACGCACCAGAAGCAGGCATCACGCCCGCCACAGACGCGGTCGCGCCACGAAATGCGAGCAGCGGCAGAGGACGGGGAAGGCCAGGTCGACAGGTCACAACAGAACGTCGACCCAGAGGACGCGCTGGAGAGCCAAGGCAGAGTAAGGGGGATACGCGTGCCTGCGTTGCTGTGACAAAACGCTCGCGACGAGCACTGTGGAGGGAGCGAGACCGGCTCTGGCTCGCCGTTTCAGAGGCGTCCACCGGGCTTGGCTGACTCCGTGTTAGCTGGGCGCCTGGTGAAACAGTCCGTTGTGGAGACAGGGCTCACCTCCCGGTGGACAGGAAGTGGGGAGAGACAGGAAAGGGCCTTGGGGACCTGCTTCCCACCCCGGTCCCTCCTCCTGACAGCCGTCCCGGGTGAACTCATCGGTGGGTTCACCATGGAAGTTCGATCCCATCACCCAGTCACCTCCGAGTACGTCCTAGCTGGGGACCTGGCCTTCACCCCTGAGCTTTGGGAACACGTCACACCCAGACCGCGATGAAGCCACAGCTGTGCACGTCAGGGGCGGAGCGAACGTTCTCAAGGCTGACATTGCAGCAGAGACAATAGAACCAGGAAACACGAAGCCGGACGTTTCATAAAGGGCTTAAGAAAAACCTCAACCTGTAATTCTGCCAGAGAAAACATCTTCATACGGAAGGTATAGATCGCTCCTCCATCACATGCACAGGTGAGAACTTGGTCGCTACAAATCTGCCAAAATAAATATGGAGGCAAATGGGGAGAAATTCAGACAGAAAACAAAAATAATCCAGTACAGATTAAAAACAAGGTAAATGAGATGTATACAGGCCAAAGTAAAAGTTGACAGTAATCATAGCAGTAATCGTATCACAGGTGCTGGTAGTAATACTATTACTGGGTTGAGGATTGAAGATACCTAATAATAGTAACTGAGAGATAAGTTCTTTCTTCCAAAATTTTTATACCTCTGGCTAAAGAATCGTCCTCACATTCATTTCTACTAGGCTATAATCTTCAGTTTATAATCCTAATCCCTTACATAAGAGTTAATATAATGTTTCTAAAGGCTATAACACAGATGCAAAGCTAATTGCTTTATAAAGATAATAACACAGGTAAAAAACTAAATTATTGCTTAGTTTAAAAGGAGGTAAAATGGAGGAAAAGAACATGATACAGAAAAAAATAGAGAGCACAAAGTAAACTGATAGATATTATGTCAAACCAAGTATTGACTATTGTATGTGCAAATAAGGATAATTATTTGTAGGCTATTTTATATGATTTAATGATTCTATGTGGTTCATATATTTATTACCTATGACTCTATGTGGGTTATACATTTATTACCTCAGGCCCCAAATATAAGCTCCATTCTTGATCTGTGAACAAAGATGTGGGCCTTCTAGGTATTTCACTCTGCTTCCTGGCCCAGGGTTTGGTTTGTGACTGGACAGATGCAGACCGACACCGCTGGAGAAAGGAGGTTTTCCCCTGCTCTCTATTGCACTTGGCTCGGTTGGCTTCTAAGGCTATGGGGCGTCTCTACACCAGAATCCCACAGATGCGCAGCTCTCCCAGCATGCACCGCTAAAGGCCTGGCCAGTGGGCTTCCTGCCCTGCCCCAGGTGGCTTCACAGAAGTCGGCCTTTAGAGACCGGCCCCCACCCTTACCCCAGCCCCTTTCTCAGCAAGACTCCTGGCACGATCCAGGCAGCAGATTCCCAGTGAGTTCCATCACGGTGGGGCCAGGCCGTTACCGAGGTACAGCGGTCTGGCGGCTGTGTTTCTCTCAGACCAGGCAGAGTGGGGCGGTCAGGGGCCTCATCTTAGCCCGGGAGACGATGGCTGCTAACGTCTGTGCTCCTTAGCATCCTCACTCACCTCGGCCAACAACTGGTGTCGCTAACGAAGCTTTACCGTAAACGTCCCAAGGTTCAAAGGACCGTCTGTGATGGCTTCTCTTTCCAGATATTAAAAAGGTAAGAGATTATTAAGAACAATCTTATACCAATAAATATAAACATCAAACAAATAGAACTTTCTTCTAGGGTTCCACTTACCAAGACTGACATCATGAGAAGCCTGCATTGTTGTACACTGATGAACAAAATTCGGCCTGCACTCTGAATATTTCCATACAAAAGGTGTCCAGACTCAGAAATTTGGTTATTTCTTAAGTATTAAAAGAACCAATGATGCCAATTTTCTATAAAGATATCAAAAGAGGGAACAGTTGCAAATGCCTTCTACGAGGCCAGCATAACCTTGAAGGCAAACACAGCAATGAAATCATAAGCACGTCAGCCGGCAGCCTGTTCTATCGAGCTATGTGTGAAGGGTAATAATGGAATAACAGGAAATCACTCATCAGGAAATCCAAGTGACTACCACGGAGATTACCTCACACATTATAGACACACACGCACATTACCTCACACACAATGCACACACATCACCTCACACATTATACAGACACACACAGGATATCACCTCACACATTATCCACACACATGAACACACACAGTACATCACCTCACACATTATCCACACACATACAGTATATCACCTCACACATTATACAAACACACGCACAGGACATCACCTCACACATCCACACACACACAGTATATCACTTCACACATTATACAGACACACATGAACACACACAGGACATCACCTCACACATTATCCACACACATACAGTATATCACCTCACACATTATACAAACACACGCACAGGACATCACCTCACACATCCACACACACACAGGATATCACTTCACACATTATACAGACACACATGAACACACACAGTACATCACCTCACACATTATCCACACACACACAGGATATCACTTCACACAGTATACAGACACACATGAACACACACAGTACATCACCTCACACATTATACACACATGTACACACACACAGAACATCACCTCATATACTATACAAACACACATGCACACACACAGCACAACACCTCACACATATACACACACACTGAACATCACCTCACACATTATATAAACACACATACATCATCTCACACATTATACAAACACACATACATCACCTCACACATTATACAAATACACACAGGCACACATTATATATCACCTCACACATTATATGAACACACACATCACCTCACACAGTATACAAACACACATACATCGTCTCACACATTATACGCACATCACCTCACACAGTATACAAATACACATAGGTACACATTATATATCACACACATTACCCACACACACTGGACATCACCTCACACATTATACAAACACACACACATCACCTCACACATTATACAAACACACACACATCACCTCACACATTATATAAACACACACACATCACCTCACACATTATACAAATACACACACATCACCTCACACATTATACACACATACACACACAGGCAGCTTTTAAGTTGCCTGTACTAAGTGTGCATAAAGATATTAGAGCAAAAAGATTTCTTAGGCATAACACTGAAATGTTATCCTGAATTTTAATCCAGGAAGGTGCCTCTGGAACATGGTTTTGCAGTTTCTCTTAGAGTTAACTAAACGGACACTTACCTTTTGATCCTGCGAGTTTTACCTCTCAGTTTATTCACAAAGCGATAGCACAACCAACATGTGCACCAAATATTATGTGCAAGATGTTTACAGTGATGCTATTCATAGCCTCCAATTGGAAAGAGTCTATCTAGTAAGTATAGATGGGGTATGAAGTTTTGTGTTCTACTTATAGAACAGAATACTATACAGAATGGAGTAATAACCAACAATTACTCTACAGAAGAACATTAGTGCATGTCACGCGATTATACAAAAGAAGTCAGGCGCAGAAGAGCACGTCAGGAATGGGTGTGATGGGCATCCGAATGGCACCTCCCGTGAGCAGAACTTGCCGGACAAGGACAACAAGATGTGTCTTGTGGTTTCCACGTCGATCACTGAGTAGACTGTGGTAATATGGCCGAGTTCACTTTATAAGAACTCATCAAGCTGTATCCTAATTGTCCACACTGTTACTACACAAGAATAAAAGCATATCTATGTCATACAGGTTTGAGACATTAACTACTTCTCATTCCTCGCAGGAGTGAGAGAGACACCTGACACCGACTTTCAGATATATCTTGAGTCCAGATGTTAAGGCCCCAAACAAAACCCAGTGGACTGACTGGCCGTCTCTGCACCCATGGATCTGGCACCCAACCAGCCAACAAATCAACGACTCAGTAGACCACCTAGTCAACTATCAAGCCAGTCCACACCAACCAACCACCTACATAATGACTACAACAATTCATACCAGGGCGTGCAGGATGATTCCACAGAGTGGTAAAGACTTCCATTGACTTCTGACTTACCTGTGACAGTGACTGCTTGAACTCCTTTGCCGCCATCCCAAGACGAGAGACCTGACACCAGGCCAGGTGACACACCTCCTTCTCCGTGGGCCACACTGGACACACACGTGCCAGCGATTGTGTAACGGAACATTAATACAGTCACGCTTGTGTGCATGTCATGATATAGCTGAAGAGATAGGACATTGGATACAAATAATATTAAATATAGGATGTTCTTTATTATAATTAAATTCTTGAAAACTTAAAATCATGCTTGCATATGCACTTGAGAGGTGACTTTCCTGTTTCTGTGGAGAGAAACACAGAAATTTTGATAAGACTTACTTGACATCAACAGATTGTTTTCAGTGGTACGGCCATTTCCCATTATTCATTCTGCCAGTCTATGAACGTGGGAGTCTCTGCCTTCTAGGGTTCTCTTCAACTTCTGTAGTGTAGAGGGGTAGAGTTCCTTCACCTCACTGGTTATGCTTATTGAGGGTAAGGCTGCCATAGATGGAGATTAGATACAGGTAGGCAGATACATACAAAGAAGTAGTACTCAGCCATGGAGAAGAAGGAAACCAGGTCATTTTCGGGGGGAAAAAAAAAAGGATGTAAGTGGAGATGGGTGACTATGTTAATGAAACAAACCAGATTTAAAAAGACAAATGCTGCATATTTCTCTCATAGGTGAACTGTGGACCTAAAACACTAATGACACAAATACGAAAGGGGGAGCACCGGGGGATGGCTTGTCAAAAGGAGAAGACCTGGGCTGGGGATATAGCCTAGTGGCAAGAGTGCCTGCCTCGGATACACGAGGCCCTAGGTTCGATTCCCCAGCACCACATATACAGAAAACGGCCAGAAGCAGCGCTGTGGCTCAAGTGGCAGAGTGCTAGCCTTGAGCGGGAAGAAGCCAGGGACAGTGCTCAGGCCCGGAGTCCAAGGCCCAGGACTGGCCAAAAAAAAAAAAAAAAAAAGGAGAAGACCTAAAGGTGGGGTGAAGCCGTGAATACCACCGAAGTACATTAAATGCGTGTACGGAGACGTCACAGTGAATCCCTTTGTACAGATAGCACATACTTAAAAAAAACTCAACTTAGCAATCATTTCTCATGAGCTGCTGTAAATCACCTCGGGTACCAATGATGGAGATTTTAGCCAACATGCTCCACAATTTTTTCACGGTAACCCACTGAACTTTGCTCTTATTTCCATTTTAAAGATGAAGATATTTGCCGCCCCCCCCCAATCAAATGTGCCTCCCCCCAAACCAATGATGCCCTAAGAGCAAGGTGACAGCTTGATTTTACCATGTACGGCAATCCTCTCAAGCTAAGAGGGGTACACAATGCACCTCATTTAAATAGTAAAGTAAAAAACTCACGTTTGTCGATTAGTGGCATGTATTCAGTGAATGCTAGACAAGATTGCTTTTTACGTGAGTTAACTTTAGTATTGGAGGGCACGAGCAGGCGCTTAGACCTACTTTTTGTTGAGCAGTAGCCATGTGTACAACAGCCAGACCCAGGCACGATGAGGTCACGGGTGCCCGGAACCACTGTCGGTTCAGTGAGTAGGTATAATTTGAGGACATGTTTGATTACCGAACGTCATTTGTGTTTTTTTCCCCAGTAGTGATCTTCTTGGAAGCATGTACATGTGGACATAGATATATGAATCTGTGGCTCCTTGTATCGGCTCACTGAGATTGGTAGGGCTGACATTCACACCAGCTAATGAGGATGGCCATTGAAGCCCAGCATCCGCTGTTCATCTGATTGTTTAGAGTGATCTTGGTTTGCTACTTCTGTTCCCAGCTCCTACGTGCTTCAATTCCTGAGCATAATGACTCCCCAACACTTCTACTTCAATGTACAATTTCCATGGAAACAAAGCACACACACGCCGTGCAGAAGTGGAGCTGACAAGGTGCGTGCTTCCTGTGCCTTGTGCTCAGCTCTATTTCTATTTCACGACCTTCACAGAGGCAAGGGCGTGCTCAACAGTTGGCTGAGCACGGCCCGTCCCCAGGGGCAGAGCTTTGGACCCACCGTGTCCCTCCCTACTAGACGACCATCTGCCATCCTAGTTTATCTTCAAAGGAGTCAGCCTCGAGGGCGCAGTAGCTCCAGGGTTCCGGGAGGCCGTGTGCTCTCTGGTCAAGGCCGTGTCGGAATCCGTAGGGGGTGCCTGATGCCCAGCTGCTTAGGACTCGGCGTCCTTCACTGCCCCCCTCCTCCCACAAAGAAACCACCTAAGAGACGATGCCGTATCAAGTTGGCAGACAGTGCCCTGCGCCCCGAACTCTGGGAGAGGTGGGGGGCGCGCCAGAGCCAGGAAGGCAGCGTCCGAGGCCTTGGGTCTCGGTCTGCATGGACAGCACGCGTTCCTTCACCCAGGGGCCCGATTGGCTCCGCACTTGGGGACCGGTGGCTTCCCAACAGCCGTGCACTCTGCGAGCCACGTGGGTAGCAGACTTGGAGTCACGGCTACCTCGGTGTCACGCGGGGCCTGGTCCAGGCGGGCAGCACTTCCTATGCGCAGGGGGCACCCACCGAGTCCCGCCTCCTTCTTCCTGGGGCGTCTCTGCTGGACCAACGTCTCGGGCACCTGCACCGCCTCCTGCCGTGGGCTCTTCCGGCCCCGCTCAGGCTTGCTGCAGACGGCTTCCTCAACTCCCGTATCACAAACACCTTAAAGGCTTTCACAACCTATTGACAGAGACTACGCCACGTTCTATTGGATTTGAGTACAATCATTCAGGCAACTACCTCCTGTAGGAAATTAAGTTGTTTTCTTTTTAAAGTTCCTCTCCTTTTGCAATTATGGACATGAGTTTCATGGCTTTCTCATGCGGGAACATTGAATTCTTGAAATTTTCCAATCTTAAGGATTTTGATTTGTGTTGCATAATTGGCTTCTGGAAGTTTTTGCGATAATTGCTTTTAAATGTGCTTGCTCATTATCTTCAGTGTACCAAGCCACCTTACCCTACTGAATTTTAAGGTTAGGACCGTCGCGCCACTACTAAATTGTTTCATAAATTAGGTCTGTTCTCACACTTTCACTTCTTTCCCATTATCAGACCACCTATTCTAGTGCTAGGAAAATGCCTTTTAATTATTCTATCTTTAGGCATTTTCATAATGGTTAGGAAAAATGTCCTGATTATGTTTTCATTTATTTATCGTCTAATAAAATTGAGAAACATTTGAATGTTTTATCCAGTCACAATTTTTTACTAAAGATATTTACATTTGTAAATTAATCTGCAAAGAGGCAATATCTTTGCAGTGCGTTGCCTTCCTATTACAGAGCACAGAAGATTGTTCCATGGAGCTCATCTGTCTTTTTACCTTCTTTAGTGAAGACCAACCGCTTCCTCTCCCTTACAGGTCCTGGTCACCTTGTTCATTTCATTCTTGTATGTTTTGTATCTGTCAGTCCAGTTTTCCACTGATGTCATTTCTTTCCTCATCAAATGTCTCCTTCATAATTTGCTTCGGTGTGAATCTGCTAACTCGCTTTGAAACTTTGAATCAGAATATTTTCAGGCGCTGTCCAAATATTTTTGCTTTCTTGATTTCTGAGAAGTCTGGTGTCTTTTTATTGCTGGTCCTGTGTAGGGAACTTGGCTTTTCCTACACTTAAAGACACTCACGCCTTGGTTTTCAGGAATCTGATTGTTCTACCTGGTGGCTGGTTCCTGTATTTGCACTGCTCAGCGACTCAATGGGCACTTGGCATCTGTGGGTCAGCTTTGTAAATCAAAGGTAGCAAGTTTGGCCATCATCTGTGGGTCAGCTTTGTAAATCAAAGGTAGCCAGTGTGGCCATCTTCTTTCAGGGACTTTCTCTGGGCTGCTGCCCTCCCGTTTCCTACAGCTCTTGCTTTTCGCCGCTGGTGGCTGGCCTCCTTGCTCTTCTGCAGCATGGAGTCCGCTCCGAGTCCGGGCCGAGCCCGGGCTGTTATTTCCATCAGGAAGTGCCACGTCATCTCCAGACGCTCCATTGACCTAGTTTCCCCTTCATCTTTAGTAAGTCAGATCTTTGTAACTATCTCGAAGAGCGCGGCTCCGTGGCATCCAGTACGTTTACACGGCTCAGGAATGATTTCCAGGAGACATTCCCAACATGGATCTTACCCCTCCACTGGCCCGGTGGCCACTAAGCACTGACTCCCCCATCTCGCCAGGAACAAGACAAATTCTCCACATAGTGGGCACCGACTCCTCCCCGGCCCCGTTCCTCCCCCTGCACATAAACTTGAGCACCCAAGAGCCTCACGTGAGGAGAGGCATGCGATAGTTGCATCATCCCGTCAGTCATTCGTGGTGAGCCACGTGCCAGAATACACTTCCTTCTTAACACCAAGTAATACTCCACTGCGCGTAAAGGCTCACATTGAAAGAAACAAACACCACCGTGACTCTGCTGGTGGAAAGTTGAATTGCTCCTACTTTTTGGCTACTGTTGTTGCTGTTAGCACGAGCATTCAAAGATCTGGGTCCCTGCTCTTCACGCACTGGCACGACTGGGTCAGGCAGCGACGCCATGTTTAGCCTCCTGAGAAACCACCGTACTGCTTTGCTTAGTGGACACACCGTTTTCCACACCCAGTACCAGGTCACAAGTGATCTGACTCCTCCCACTTTCCACTCCCAGTACTAACTCACAAGTGATCTGATTCCTCCCATTTTTGTGCCACTTATTAATAATTAGTGAATTCAGAGAACAGACACACTCATGGATAAAGGGTTTATTATTATTTTTTTGCCAGTCCAGGGGCTTGAACTTGGCATCTGGGTGCTGTCCCTTAGCGTCCTTTTGCTCAAGGCTAGCACTGTACCACTTGAGCCACAGCACCACTTCTGGCTTTTTCTGAGTACTTTATTGGAGATAAGTGTCTCACAAGCTTCTCTGTCTGGGCTGGCTTCAAAGCACGGATCCTCAGATTTTAGCCTCCTGAGCAGCTAGGATCACAGGCACGAGTCACTAGCACTCAGATGTTTTGGTTTTAAATTATATTTTTCTCTTTAAGTAATCGTACCAGAGGGGATTTTATTCAACAAATCAGTTTATAAGTACAATGTATCTTTATCAACATCACCCCTTTCATCTTCTTGTTTGGCTTTATGTTTCTATAACCATTAGTGATGTTGAGCGTGTTTCTGTGTCATGAATCATCTTCGGAGAAGTGTTTATTAAAGTCATTTGTCCATCTTTGGATTTGACTTTCTTTCATGTTAAGTTATAAATTTCCTTGTATACTATGGATATTAACTTCAAATCATTATACAGTTTGCAAATATCTTTCTCATTCTGTGGGTTGTCTTTCCATTTTGTTTACAGTGTCCTTTGACCCACAAACCCTCATGGTTATGGGTTTAATTTCCTTTCTCATTATGTTCACGATGAAGCATATTCCTGGTGCTTAAAATGGCTAGTAATGTCTGTGCCTGCCACTTCTGTTTTATCTGTATATCTCAGTCCATTTCAATAATTTCTGGCATCCAAACTTATCCCATAATACCTGACTATATTTGCTACTACTGTCAAAGTCATGTGATTAAGTATGGCTCTGACTTCCTTCCTGTGAGGAATGCTGAAGTTTGTTTTCACAGGTCAAGATCCTTGTATGTGAGCCTTCCCTGTGTTTTTAAGTTCTGTTAGGATGCCTCCCCCCCACAGCCTTTCTCTATGTGTCATTAACAAGATGGCAGAAAGACCTGACCTATGTCTTCCTTGATCATGCAGCGTTTCCAGGGGGTCTCTTTTCCGCATGGGCTTTGGGGCAGTCCACTCTTAGCCACCTGGCACTTGTTTTTGGTCTGCTTTTGGAGTTTCATCCTAGTCACGGGCAGAGAAGTGTTTATCCAAAGACTGAAGGACCCCGGGTGTCCTGGATCTCTGTCTCTGAGAGTCCTCTGTCCTCTCCCTGCCTCTCCTCCAGCCCCTCTCTTTCTCCTCTCTCTTCATTGCCCTCTCTGTCTCTCCTATCCCCCCTCCATCCCCTCTCTGCCTCTCTCCATTCCCCCTCCTTCTCTCTCTGAGGACTGTGCTAGCCTTTACAGTTGTCCCATATTCGGCCCACTGGTGACTATGTCCTTAACCCTGCCATACCACTGCCCCTCCTCTGCCTTGCATCTCGGCCTGAGAAGTGCCCACAGTCAGATATCCACGTGTGTGTGTGCATTTTTTCACTTTGATCTTTGCCTTTGAACTCTGTGTGTAGCTGCTTCAAGGCATGGGCTGCAGCTGAATCATATGAGTAATAATAACCATTAAAGTAAGAATCCCCCGTGTTGAATGCCTCCTCTTTACTAGGCACTGTTTTAGGGCCTTCTGTTAACCATCACCCAGTGACGGACCCTACAACCACCACTTAGAGATGAGGAGGGTGGTGGAGGGCAGGGAGATCTGGACTCCACACGAACATCAAACTCTGGAAGTCCTTTCCTCTTTACAGACCAGAAAACTCACCGGGGAGCAATTAGGTTAGAGGCGGTGGCTTCTCAGGACCCGTCTGCCTTTAGAAACCCAGTGAGCATCTGTGTAAAAAGAATCATAAAGGTAACAAGCAAAGGAATAGCCACACTCACAGAACAAATGAAAGAAGAGAATGGCAAGGAAAGTACTAGAAAAAAAATGGGCTATTGCACAAGTTACATCCCAAACGCTATCAATCATCTACTCTGGCCAAAGGGTTTTGCAGCTAACATATATTCAGAAACATTTTCAACCAAGGTTTCCATCTTACAAGGTACAAGGGAGAAAATGCCCATGTAGATGAGGTGCATCATTTGTGGGGACCTGGGGGGGGGGGGAGTGCATCACCTCCTCGCTTGGAAATTGGGGGGGGGGGTTCCTGTGGCAAGAGCAGAGGGTGAGGGAAACCCGGTTTGCGACTCCCCTGAGCCCCCACCGGGCTGTGGCCACCAGTCCTCTCCGTGCCTGAATGCAGGGGCACAAGCCTGGTCCCAGCCGTGACCATCCAGCCGGGTGGATGGCCGCCCCCGCCTCTCACGAGCGCCGGCCTCACTCCGGTTTCTCAGGCTGGGCAGAGCCAGCCGTCTGGGGCCCCAGGGACGCGGCCTGGCAACCCGGGACCTGCCCGCCCTCCGGGCTCGGCTCCTGCATGGGGGATCCCCGCCCCGCGGGGGTCGGCCTTTGGGGGAAGCAGATTCGCCCCTGGATTCCCGTTGGGCCACCAGACCCACCTGGCCGAGCCCGGAGCAGCCTTGGGGGTCAGGAATCTCAGCAAGCGTTCGCCAGGCGTGGAGGCGGGCGCAGGGGCCCAGGAGGCCTCGGGTCAGCCCGGGGCAGGGGCCCACGCTGCGGGCAGGCGGGCGCAGGGGCCCAGGAGGCCTCGGGTCAGCCCGGGGCAGGGGCCCACGCTGCGGGCAGGCGGGCGCAGGGGCCCAGGAGGCCTCGGGTCAGCCCGGGGCAGGGGCCCACGCTGCGGGCAGGCGGGCGCAGGGGCCCAGGAGGCCTCGGGTCAGCCCGGGGCAGGGGCCCACGCTGCGGGCAGGCGGGCGCAGGGGCCCAGGAGGCCTCGGGTCAGCCCGGGGCAGGGGCCCACGCAGCGGGCAGGCGGGCGCAGGGGCCCAGGAGGCCTCGGGTCAGCCCGGGGCAGGGGCCCACGCTGCGGGCAGGCGGGCGCAGGGGCCCAGGAGGCCTCGGGTCAGCCCGGGGCAGGGGCCCACGCTGCGGGCAGGCGGGCGCAGGGGCCCAGGAGGCCTCGGGTCAGCCCGGGGCAGGGGCCCACGCAGCGGGCAGGCGGGCGCAGGGGCCCAGGAGGCCTCGGGTCAGCCCGGGGCAGGGGCCCACGCTGCGGGCAGGCGGGCGCAGGGGCCCAGGAGGCCTCGGGTCAGCCCGGGGCAGGGGCCCACGCTGCGGGCAGGCGGGCGCAGGGGCCCAGGAGGCCTCGGGTCAGCCCGGGGCACGCGCCCAAGCTGCGGGCAGGCGGGCGCAGGGGCCCAGGAGGCCTCGGGTCAGCCCGGGGCAGGGGCCCACGCTGCGGGCAGGCGGGCGCAGGGGCCCAGGAGGCCTCGGGTCAGCCCGGGGCAGGGGCCCACGCTGCGGGCAGGCGGGCGCAGGGGCCCAGGAGGCCTCGGGTCAGCCCGGGGCACGCGCCCAAGCTGCGGGCAGGCGACGTCCTGCAAGCCAAGTCACCAGGTAAGGGGCCCCTGAGGAGGGGAGGCCGACCTCCAGGCAGGCCCCGCCCTCCCGACACGCCCCTCTCCGCAGGGGCCTCCCACACAAGCAGACCACGCCCTCCTGTGACCCCGCCCACACAAGCAGACCACGCCCCCTGCTGCCCCTACAAGCAGACCACACCCCGAGACGCCCTGTCCACACCAGCAGGCCACGCCCCTCCCACCAAGCCCAGCACACCAGCAGGCCACGCCCTCTCAGCACGTCCCACACCAGCAGGCCACGCCCATCCCAACTCACCCCGCCCACACCATCAGGCCCCGCCCCTCCCTAGAGCCCCGCCCACGCCGGCAGGCCACGCCCCCGCGCCCGGCCCCGGCCCCCGCAGGGTGCTGAGTGAGGCTGTCGGAAGGCAGCAAGCCTGTGGGCCGGCCGCTGGGAGGGGTCGCACTTGTACTAGGGCTGGCGGGGCCGAAGTCAGAGGACGCTGGGCCCGACGGCTGGGCTTCAGGACGCCCGTCGGCGGGGGAGCGCCGCCCAGCAGGGAACCCAGACCCCACCCTACCCCCCAACGCGTCGCACTCTCAAGCCCCACCCACAGCCGCCACACTCCTCGGGCCTGAGCGGCGGGACTCAGAGTGGACGTAGGCGGCGCAGGGCATGCTGGGGATTGTAGTCCACAGCTACCAGACAAGGGCCGGTCGGCCCTTGGCGTCGTGCATGCTGGGAAACTCGTCCCCTCCGCTTCAAACGGGCGCAGCCCCGGCGTGATGCACGCTGGGAAGCGTAGTCTCCAGCAGGGAGGTGACGGGCAGCCCCGTCTCCGCGCGGCGCGTGCGGGGACCTGAGTCCACCGGCCCGCCCAGGAGCAGCTCTGTCGCCGTGCATGCTGGGAAGTGTAGTTCTCGGGGTCCACGAGCGGAGCCCGGGCGGGCGGCCTCCCTGGGAGCCGGAGCCCGCGCGGGCCCGGGCCCGGCACCGGCGCGCCTCCGCGGCCTTTGACTACTTCCTCCCCAACCCGCCTTCTCCTACCCCGAGTGCCCTCTCCAAACACTTGGCTTAGGCAGAGTCACCTAGTGCGCGTTCTGCATATAAACGGGAGCCTGCAGGATTATTTTATTTAAAAAAAAAAAAAAAGTTGGTTCTTCTGCGGGTGGGCCTTTAGTTGAATTCCAAGCCTTGGCTGTTGTGAGTACGGATGCAATTAAAAGGCGAGCTCAGATGTGCCTTGGCCATACGGATTTGCAGATCAGTATCTAGTATGAGAGAGAGGGGGGGGGGGATCATAGGATGGCTTTATTTTTGTTTGTAAAGAACCTCCTTGAGTATGTACGTTCATATAAGACTACTGTCGACTTATGGTCTAATATCGACATTACATTTAAAGCCCTAGGCGAACTTTCTTGGGCGTGGCCACGTGGCTACTGTCTATGTTCTTGATACATTGTATATTGTATCTATGTCTACCTGACCTAGAGAAGGGATAGAAAAACAGGGCGTAAGATATCACAAGAAATGTACACACTGCCCTACTATGTAACTGTACCCTTTTTGCACAACACCTTGTCAAAAAATTTGTGTTCAATTAATAAATAAATTAAATTAGAAAAAAAAAAAGAACCTCCTTGAAGGTTTTCCCCGATGGCTCCACTAGCTCAGTCTCCTCAGCAGTCCACGTGGTTCTCGAATCTCCACACCCTCAGTAGGACTCGTTATTTTAGTCTTTTTGGTAACAGCCATCCTTCCTGCGGGGAGGCGATACCACACTGTGATTTTAATTTGTATTTACCACACGATTAGTGATGTTGAATAGTTTTTCAGATGCATGTTGGCCATTTGTATGTCTTCTTTTGAGAAATGTCTAATCAGGTCTTTGCCCACTTAATTGGTCGATTTGTCTCCTTGCCATTGAGTTGAATTTTGTATGCGATTCGAATATTACTAGACGTGTGATTGATGAATATTTCCTCTCACTACATAAGTTTTCTCCTACTCTGTTTATCACTTGCTTTGTGATTCAGAAGTTCTTCATGTGATGCAATCCTATTTGTCTATTTTTGCCTGTGCTGATGGGATTATATCCAAATGATCTCTACCCAGACCAATATTAATAAGATTTTTCCTCTGTTTCCTCCCAGGCTTTGTTTAGGTTTTATGTCTACGTCTTCAGCCCACTTGAGTTGATTTGTATATGGGATGAGATTAAATGTGTAACTTCATTTTTCTGCATACAGATGGATATGCAGTTGTCTCAAGAATATTTGTTGGAGAGAATGTCTTTTTCCCATTGTGTATTCTTTTCACCCTTTGCAAAGATCAATTAGTCATAAATGTACACACATGTCTAGGGAAGCTATCTTGTGTAATTGTCTGCTTGTGCAACATCATCTCCTTTTGCTTATTATGGATTTGTGACAGATTCTGAGGTTAGACAGTATGATGACTCCAGCTTTGTTCTTTTTGCTTGTATTGCTTTGATGACTAGAAATCTTTTAAGGATCCATGTGAATTTCAAAAATTGTTTATTTCTGTGAAAATTTTCATTGGGATTTTGATAGGTCTTGTGATGATTCTATGGATTGCTTCACAAAGTATGGGCATTTTGAACAAATATTAATTCTTCCAGTCCATGAACATGAGCTTTTTCATCTACCCATGTCTGCTTTAGTTGCTTTCTTCAGTGTCTCACAGTCTTTGGTACGGAGATGAGTTGCTGGTTTGGTTAAATGAATTGTTGAACTTTTTCCTTTCTCACATAAGCAGGAGTATTTTCTTGATTTCACTTTTTGGACAGTTTGTCATTAGTGCATAGAGATGTAACAGGTTTGTATGTTGATTTCGTACCCTGCAACTTTACAGAATTTGTTGTTTGATGAAGTCTTTGAGGATTCATATGTATAGAAATCATGGTGTCTGATATCAGAGAGAATTTTATACTTTCTAAATTGGATATATGTTATTTCTTTCTTACCCAATTGCTCTGAACAGATGTGATAAAGGTGAATATACATATCCCTCCCTCCCTCTCTCTCTCCCTCCCTCCCTCCCTCCCTCCCTCCCAGACTGAGACTTGATCTTGGCCCTTGATGCTTTTGCTCATTGGCTAGAACTCTACCAAGTGAGCCATGCTTCCAGACAGAATCCGTGACTTATTCTTCATGTTACAGTGAAGATTTTCACCATCAAGTCTTCTCCTATTTGTCTTTATAGCATTGAGAGTCATTCTTCTATATAACTTACTGAGGGTTTAATTGTGAGGGTGTGTTGGATTTTTATTTATCTACTGAGTTATTCATACATGTTTTATCTTTCATTTTGGACATATTTTGTCACATTTATTGATTTGTATAGCTTGAACTGCCCTTGCATGCAGCAACAAATTTCATTTGATTATGGTTCTTCTACTGTGGTGCTCAATTTGGTTTGCTAGCATTTTGTGGAGGACTTTTCCATCTGTGTTAACACTTGCTCTTATGACATAATTTTCTTGCAGTAAAATTGTCTGGCTTTAGTATCACTGTAATTCTGGCCTCATAGAATGTGTTTGCAAGCCTTGCCTCTTAAAATGCTTGGAATAGGTTGAGAAGACTTGATATTAATTCTTCTTTAAGGATTTGGTGGAATTCAAGGATGAATTCAGACCCTTTCCTTTTCTTTAAAGGAAGATTTGTGATTTAATCTCCTTTCACATAACGAGTCTATTCATGTTTTGCATTTCTTCCTCTTTCAGTCTTGGTAGATTATATTTCTAGAAATTCATTTATTTCTTCTAGGCTATCTAATTCGTGGCAAGTTAATTATTTAGTTACTTGTCATGATTCTTTCTCTTTCTGTTTGTCTTCATAAGAATTACCTGTGACAGACTGAACTTTATTTAGACTATAATAGTTACAACATTACCATAGTCCATTTGTGTTTCTATAACAAAATTCCACCAGCTGGGAAATTTGTAAACAACAGCGCCTATTTGTGAGAGTTCTGGAGGCTGAGCAGTGCCGGCGGGTTCATGTCGGGCCAGGGCTTGGCTGGGCTCCCAAGATGGCAGCCTCTCGCTTCCCTAGAGGTCTCCAGCGGCTGTCTGAGGCCTTCTTGAGAGGATGCGGAGGGTTTTGAACTCAGGGCTTCGTCCTCACCAGGCAGGCGTGTAAGCCAGCCCCACCCACCCATTTTTGTGTTAGCTGTTTTTCAGGTGGAGTCTCGTGGTTTGGGTTTTTGCTTTTCTGGCCAGAGCCGAGTCTCCTGCTCTGATCCTGTCCACGCCTAGCAAATAGCTGGCGTCCAGGCAAACGTCGCCATGCCGGGCCCGAGCCTGGCTTTGAAACGCGTGGATCCTGTTCCGACGGAACCGTTTCCCAAAGGCCCACCTTGCGTGCTAGCACCTTGGGCTTAAGTTATAGCACGGAGCGTTTGAGGGGCGCTTCGCGGCACCCACAAGCAGCACTCAGCCTGCCCGATCAGCCCGCCGGCGCTCACGTGAGCGGTGCCGGCCGGCCCGGGACAGAGGCCGCGACTCCCTGAGGCTTTAGGACTGACGAGAAGCGCAATTCGCACTCAGGTTGCTTCTGGGCCCACACGATAGAAAGTCAGGAAGTGAAGAGGAGAGCACCCCTAGTCACCCCAGAAGCTCTCCACGGAGGTGGGAATGGAGATGGCGGAGTTAAAAATTGAAATGCAAGTGGTGAGGAGGAGAAAAACCCACTCACTTGGGATGAATAAAACATCTTCCAAAGAAACTGAAAATAAATTCTTTAAGTGAAGATGAGGAATCCTTCTAGAAATTTCTTTCTAGAAATTGGAGTTTGCCACCTGATTTAGAAGTTGGTTAAGTATCTCTAAAAAGTACCTATGTCTGGAAAAATTTCTGGGGAGGAAATTTAAAAAATATTAATGTCTGTAATTGAATCAGACATTCCTTTTGGTCTGAACGTTTAACTATGTGCCGCGTACATGTGGAGGAGCGCTCTTAGGTCGGGCGCCAGGTCACTGGGGAGGGCTGGGGAGCGGCCCGGTGCCGCCCGCCCGCAGCCCGCCTCCAGTTCTCCCATCCTCCGAGCCCCCGCTCGCTCCCCTCCCCCGGAGGCGGCAGGGCCGGCCGGCCAGGGCCCCGCCTCACGCCGAGTCTCCGGACGGGTGTTTGCCCCGCGGTTCTGAGAGGCACGAGCCTGTGTGGCTTGGGCTCCGGGCGCTGGGGCTGGAGCTGCAGGGGTCCCTGCGGTCTGGGTGAGGGGCGGGCAGGGCGCGGATCTCCCAGGAGGGGACACCGGCTGGAGGAGTGCTGCTTACCCGGTGCAGAAGCCTAAGCGGTCTGCGAGGGAAACCAAGAGTCCCACGTCCATCCCTGTGGTCAAGGCGGCTTAGGCGGCGGAGCTCACGGGAGGGAAAGTGGGAAGGACCGTCCAGATTGCAGGGAGGGGGGACGTTTGCAAGGACTCTGGGCTGCAGGCGGGGCTGGCCTAGTGACAGAGAGGCATGGGCAGGAAGGGTCCTGGCAGAACAGGGACCGTGGGCAGCACGGAGTCCTTGCAGCCAACCCCACGCCCAACCTTGGCGCTGCGCTTGGACACTGCTTGCCTCGGGCCCACATCGCAGCCCCCTTCCTGTGATGTTCTCGGGAGGAATCGAGCCCAGGCTTGGGTGGAGCAAACGCCGCAGCCCCCCGCCCTTCCCGCCTGCCCCGGCCCCCTCAGGGCCCCAGGTCTACGCCTTGAGAGCCTCCCTGCTCCCGACACCCCCGTTCACCGGCTGATTACTGCAGAAGCTGGCCTGCTCTGAAAACATGGGCTGGCTCCGCACCGGCTGAACGGCTCTGTTTGGCTTCTGGGTCTGCTGCTTCTGAGCTGAGATTTTGGTTGTTTGTCAACTCTAAGGTACTGTGCACGTAACGAATGAATGATCTGCTTGCTTCTGCCGACAGGATCGCCGTGAGGACGATGACAAAGCCCTTGGTGTCTGTCACGTGGTAGGACTGCGACAGAGGACCGTGGGCGGTGGCGAGGCTTCCGGAATGGAGCAGAGGCGTCTGCCGCATGTCAGAGGTGGAGCTTGATGCTGTTCTCGGGCCTCCTCCGCGTTCTGGGGTGGATTGAGGGTCACAGGCATGCCGGCGGCTCCCTGACACTGCCTTCGAGGACAGTGACCACATCAGCAGGCCTCTGCCCACAAAGCCGGGAGTGGACCAGGAGTGCATCTGGCGGCCTTGCGCTCTGTTCGCAGAGAGGAGAAAGAGCTCCTGCCTGCAGGGGCTGCGTGCGGCGGGGGCAGGCGGCGGGGAGAGCACGGGAACGGGTTTTCTGGGGTCTCACCGGGGCTGTGGCTATGAAGTAGAGCAGATGGGGGGCTGTCCTCAGGGGACAGACTGAGTGGAGACAGAGCTGGAACGCTCGGGAGTAAAGCGGTGAAGCTGAAAGGTTGGCGGTGTGGCGCGCGTGAGGGACCTGTGTCTGGGGCGGCGGGTGCAGAGTGCGAGGCCTGCGCAAGGGAAGGAGCTGGGCCCCACCGTCCGGCTACGGGGGGCTGGATTCTAAACACCGTGCCTCAGGCCCCTAGAGCCAGCGGAAGGCCGCGGCCCAAGAGGCGGAGCCCGAGGACGCTCCGGTGAGCACCTTCCAGGAGAATCCAGAAGGGGTAAAAGAGAGACTAGACCTGTCCTAGGCAGTTAGCCCCTCTGAGAGTTTACATACAGAACGAGATCAGGTAGATCTGAGGCAAGGGACGGAAACTCGCTGAACCACTATGTGAACTAAATCGTGGCCGGTACCTGGACCAAGAGATAAACAGTGGGCCAGGTTTGCTGTTCAGCGGACCTTTCTTCCTATTTCTTGTGTGTATCCTCGAAGAGAAGGCGTGTACCTGTCTGAGGATGTTTTCAAATGTAGGAACATGATTGACTAAACCTAAGCTGAGCTCTTTCTCGTGGAGATAGGGCCTGGGAAATGCGAGGTAGACACCCTATCATGGGAGCCTTGTCTCCAGCATCTTTTTCAGATAAAGTCTCCAGCTTCTGTCCAGAGTAGGCCTTGGCCCTTGACCCGCCTGATCGCTTCCTTCTGGGAAGCTGGGGTCACAGGCGTACACCACCGTACCCAGCGTGGGCTAGTTTTGGGCATCGGTCATCCATGACACGCTGGTGTCTCTGTGTCTGGGCACTTGGCCGGGTCCAGATGAAGCCATCCTGGGGAGAAACCTCCTTAGAGATGCGACTCAGAAATGCCGTAAATACAAATATAAATTAGCTGTCAACTGGGCATTAAAATGGATTTTTAAGAAGAATTTATCTCTCTTAAAAGCAAGCAAAGATGATCCTTGTGCTAAATGATTTGAGAGCGTAATTGGCTGATGACTGGGTAGAAAACAGTAATAAAGGGAAAGTGCATTTAATTTTAGCTTGTCACATCCAGCTTTATAAATTGGTTTATTTCAAATGAATACTCACTTTTCAATATTAGATTACTTTTTTAGTTATTTAATTTTTTTCTTCTCCAACTTATTTATGTGGCTTCTTCAACATCACCAGCCAGTGGGCCAAGGCACGAGCTCCGGGTTTCCTGTCCAGTGCGCGGGTTTGGAAGTCTGCTGCGGGGCGGTGTTCCATGGGAAGAATTGCCGTGCACGGCTGTCCACTTGGGAACCGGATGGGACGCTGGGCCCTGAGCCCTGGCGGTGGCGCCTTCCGCGGATGCCGGGCCCGCTGTTCAGCGCGCCGGGTCGGGGAGACGGTTTCTACCAGGGGCGTTTTCACCACGTGTCGGGACGCGCGCCGGGTCGGGGAGACGGTTCCTACCAGGGGCGTTTTCACCACGTGTCGGGACGTCGTTCCCTCCAGAGACCCCGAGCGAGCTCCCGCTCTCCGTGGGCGCAGACATCGGCGGCCTGCAGCGAGATCCACGGATTCGGATCCCCGCGTGGATCTGCTCAGCGGGGAAAGCCTCGCCGGGCGCGGGACTAACCGTGAGAAGAAGCAGGCCGTGGAGGGGCCGCCCTCCTTGGAGGGGGAGGGCAGAGGGGACGGGCTTGTCCAGGCAAAGCTGGTCAGGAAGCTGCTGCTTCTCCGAGTGGGGGGCTGGGCAGCCGCGCACACGTTTGGTCCTCTGGCTCCACACCTGCAGCGTCTGCGCTCTGGGGTTGGACCGTCGGCTCCTCCCCACCCCCGCCATCCCCCCCTCCCCCCCCCCGACGCTGGGGCGGCCCGCAGGTCAACCCTTGAGGGCTTCGCGCACAGGGAGCTTTAGGCTTGGCAGTGTTCTCAGCTTTGCCGTTGGTTGTTGGCTGTTTGTGTGAACGCCAGCAAAGCTCCGAACTCCTCCAAGGCTGCAGCTCTGTCTGTGTAAATGGAGGTAATTAAGCCTGCGTGGGCCGGATGCGGTCCAACACGTTCTACGTTACGAGGCGTGGATGAAAGTGTGTCTTCCGTGTGAAGTGGGGCCGAGGAGGAGCTCCTCCACACGCGTTGCCGGTGGAAGTGTCCGGCGAGCCACGAGGCATCAAGAAGGCCGGGGCGGCGGATGCACGCACAGCCAAGGAGGAACTGCGGGCCTCTGTGCCCCTCCCTTCCACACGTACCCCAAAAACCATGCTTCTGGGCTCCGGAAGGGGGAAAGGGCAAGAAACAAGTGGGTCTGTGTTGTTGCGTGTCTGTGTTGTCGTGCGTCCCCGGGTTCAGTGTCAGGAGCGAAGCGCTTCCCCAGCGCACGGGCTAGCCCGGGGGCAGACTCAGCTGCCGTAGCAGGCCGCCCCTCCTCGGGCAGCCGGAGCCTCAGGTGCGGGAGCCGCCCACGGTCACTAGGAAAATAGCGTGCTGACCTCTTTCCGAATCAGTAAGGCTTCACTGTCGAGTTTGATGGGTCTAAGTTTAAAGACAGGCCTGCCAAACGTGTACTAGTGTTTTCAGGAAACCTAGCAAGACCCAGCAGCTGTCTCTTCCTAGTTTCAGATCCTGGGGGGCGGGAGGGGGACCTTCGGGGGCTGCGGTCATCTCCTGGGCTGTGGGGAGCCAGCACCCAGGCCGCCACCCCTCAGCTCAGCACCGGGGGGTGGGGGAAGGAGCCAGGCAGTGGGGCTGTGGGCGTGGGAACAGAATGGACCCCGAGGCCCCTGGGGTCAAGGGTGGTGCCCAGTGCGGGGTTCAGAGGCCTTGGGAAGTGACTGGGTCGTGAGGCTCAGCGCTAGATCATGGACGAATCCCCTGGTAAACTTACAATTGGATGGAGGTACACGCGGGGCGTGAGGCCTGGTCAGGAGACCGGGGCCCGGGGTCTCGCCGCTCAAGCCTGAGCCTCTCCTCACCTCCTCTCTTCGTCCCGCCGGCGGGAGGTGAGCGGCCTCTCCTGCCCCACGCCGCTGCACTGGGAGGCCAACTCACCACGGGCCCCGGAACCGGAGGAGGCGACTGACCGTGGGTGGAAACATCCGGAACCCGAGCCAACATAAACCGTCCCTCTCCTAAAATTGCTTTCTCAAGACTTTGTCACAGTGACAGAAAGCAGCAACAGAAGTGCCGTGCTCAGAGCAGACGCTGTGGTTCGAACGGTGCCCCTGGCCTTCTGGGGGAGCCCCACCGAGAGCAGAGTTCAAATCCCTCCAGGTGCTCCGGCAATGTATCCGAACGCTCCCAGGAGTGGATGGTCGCGGCTTCTCGCTGGAGACCCTTCTGCTACGAACAGACCGAGCCTCCAACTACATCCGCTTATCTCACTGCTTTAAAACGGTTACAGTTCTTAGCCCACTCTCCATGGCCACACAGAGCGATCGTCTTCTTTCTCCAGAACCACCTTTCATACACTCAGGACAGCCAGTGGGAGCCTGCTGGCTCTCATTTCAACAGTTTCTCGTTGGAATTATTTCTCAGTCCTCCCTACTCTGGTCTAAACACATTCTAGGAGATATTGATCCTCCCAGAGTGAAGGTACTGTTCCGACTTCAAACACGGCTGCCACTTCTTGTTCTTTCTTAGATAAGAAAAGCAGAGCACAGTTAATATGCTGCTTTGTACAAACCACATGCCCGGGAAGTTGCAGTGAGAAAAATCCCCACTTCTCCCACGGCTCTGCCCTGGGGGTCCCCACCCTGCTGCCAGCCGAACCATCAAAGCACCGGGCTCCAGCTGGCTGGGGCTGCTCTCTGCTCTTCTTCTTGAGGTTTGTATCTCTCCGCCTCCCTTTGTGGATGTTATGACAAAGTGCCAGGGCCAAGCATGCAATGGGCAAGTAAGATGTGCAGGAGGGCAGTGCCCCCGAGGGTCAAGGCAGCTGGCGTGGCCTGCGTGGTCACTGCACATCCTCACTGGGTGGAGGAGTCTCGTTTCCCAGAGGTGACATCATGAAGAAATGCAAATCAAAACAGCACTGGGATTCCAGGTCACCCCAGTTAGAATGGCCATGTTCATGAAAACGGACACCAACAGATGCTGGCGGGGATGTGGCCAAAGGGAACGCTACTATGCTTTTGGCGGGAGTGTAAATTGGTTTAACCACTCTGGAAAGCAGCTAGGCGATGGAATCAACCCAGATGCCCTCAGTGGATGAGTGGACCAAGAAAATGTGGTAGATAGACGATGGAATTCTATGCTTCTATCAGAAAGAATGGCATTGCCCCATTCATAAGGAAATGTAAAGACTGGGAAAAGATTGCATTAAATGAAGTAAGCTAGACTCAAAGAACCACAGGCGGCATGGTTTCCCTCACTTGTAATCATTAGAATGTGCCTATAAATCTACAAGTACAGCCAACAGATAGCAAAAGACAACAAATTACACTCGGACATGATAAATTATCCGGGTCTCTAGGCATCCACGGACAGTGAGAACACGGGACGATGTTCTTAGGAGAGGGTCACAGGGCTCCATAGCTGCACATGGTCATATCAAATGACGCTTGTCAAAATGACCTCTGAGACGTGGCATCAAGGGCCATTTTTATTTTACCTTTTGCAGTTCTCTTTTTCTGTTTTCTTCCCATGTGTTGCTGCTTATGATTTTTCTGCACCTTTATCCTACATGCAAGTGCATCTGATTTGGGGAGGGGAAGCAGAGAGAAGGCGGGACGAAGGTGAACTAAGTCAGCAGTGATACTCACTGGACACTATGCTGGGAACGAACTCTGCAACTTGTGTGGGGAGAGAGGGAGAAACCTGGGAGAAAACGAGGGACAAGGCGACACTTCAAAAGGAAACGCACTTACTATCTGACTTATATAACGGCGATTCCTCTGTGCATCACCTTTACAGATACAAATTTTAAAAACTTTTTAAAAGATACCGTCCTTCCTGAGGGTCGCTCAGGCACAGGGGCGACCGTCGCTCAGAGAGGAAGACTGCCCAGGCTCTTCCAGCACATTCTCCATTCAGCATTTGAACCACCCCACCACCGCGCCCGGGGAGGGAGCGAGGGGGGGAGGGAGGGAGGGAGGCCCGCGGGGCGATGGCTGTTCCCGCGCTGAGTCTTTGCTGACTGCCGATGTGTACCCGCCAGGTTCTCGGCAGAGGCCACGGGCAGACTTTCCTCCAAGACCCGAGGCTCACACACAGTCGGTGGTGTCCTTTTCGTCCTGCGCGTGGCATACCCGAGAAGCACAGAAGAATCACCCCTTGTAGGGCCCCAGGGCCGGACAGTGAGACAGGCTCCGGCTCTTTGCCAGATTGGTGTCCTGACAGTTTTCTACCATCTACACGAACGATTATCTCTCATCCGTCGTTAAAAATATGACCTAAATGCCATGATTCCCAGCCTATCGGGAGAGATGGGACCTCACTAACTTTCCCCCCCCCCCCCAGACTGGCCTTAAACTAAGGTTTACTTCCATCCCCCAAGTAACTGTGACGGTGTTCACTACCATGGCCGGCCTAACACAATCTCAAATGACACCAGTCACCTTGGCCAGACACTGCTGGGCAGTGTGGGGTGTGCACCGGCTCAGAATCACTGGGAGCCATGAATGCAGCAAACCTTCAAGACACAGAGCCTGGGTTTCAAGAAGACGTACTGAAGCCAGATAATTCCTCTGTACACATCTACTTCATTAGTGAACTGGCCACCCTCAGACTGAAAACAAAGAATTGTCAAATGAGTGCTTTAATTTGGTGGCCATGAGGCTATAATATCCCCATATAAACTCACTGGCTTGAATCTAGTTGATTAACTAAACAGAAAGCTAAGGGAGGAGAAAGACAGGGAGACACACAGAGATGTGGGGGGACAGAGAGAGAGAGAGAGAGAGAGAGAGAGAGAGAGAGAGAGAGAGAGAGAGAGAGAGAGAAGCAGCCTGGGTTTGAGCCACACTGCTGCCTCTCCTAGCTAGCTTCCCTGGGGCCAGGGTTCACGCCCCAGGCCTTGGTGTTCCCACAGCCCTGTGGTATCTTTCCTGTCTGCACTTGCGCTTGCTTCCTGTGCAAGTATTTGCTGTTCCCTCTGAGCCTCTATCCCCCAGTCTGGGTTTCCTCTGCTTCTTCCTGTGCAGCTTGCATCAGGCTTCCGCAGTTACTCTCGCGTAGAGCAAAGCCTCGTCTTAACATCACTGGAGCCGCAGAAGGGGATGAAGACTCCACACGCCAGGGTAGCGTCCTTGCACCTCATCCCCTCTTCCTTGCTCTCCCGAATCTCAGAACACTCTACCCCCAGGGCGTCGCTCAGGCCCCCTGTCCTTTCCACAGCCCGAATCTGCATGGCAGGAAGCCTCGCTTTCAGGTGCAAGCCTGGACATTCTCTGTCCTCCTTCACTCATCTCCCTCCCTACAGCAACCCAAAGAGCCAGAGGCCCATGGTAGCTGGAGGAAACCGTGCGTAGCATGCTCTCTTTTTCAACCAAACTTGTCTGTCTCCTGGCTATTTCCTCAGTGCCTGCGTTGACCCGGCTCCTCCCCTGTGGCTCTGACCCCTGTGATAATCGGGACCGTGAGAGGCCAAGGTCCCCGGCCCCTGCATCTCTAGGGCCATGTCCTGGGGGTGGGGTCTCTGGCAGCTGTCCTACCCCAGGAGGAAGAAAGCACAGCGGTGGAGATGGAGCTCAACAGGCTCAGGAGGAGGCAGGGGTAGAGATGGAGCATGGTACTCTGGAGAAGGAATTTTAATTGTCATTTTGAGGGAACTCTAAGAATTAGTGACCCAAAAAAAGCCTCAAGAGAAGGGAGGACATGGGAGTGAGGGCCTTGGAATGAGCACTGTGAAGATCTGGAAGCGAGGCTTCACCTTTTCCTCCCACTAAAATCCCTCGTTCTGCCTGTCTCATCAGTTATAGGAAATACCTCTCGTTCTCTGAGATTAGAAAGGGCTGAAAGGCTCCGTTTTCGCAATATCCTCGTGAGTTGTCACTGTTTTCTGTGTGTTTGTAGAATTTTGGAGAAAATACCCAGGGATGTTACGTCAGTGGCTCTCAACACAGAGGACTTGCGGAGCCAGCGCAGCGTTCTGCGTTTGACCCGAGCCCAGGCGCCGAGGGAAGAGTCTGGGCCGGGCCCCGAGGGGGGGCCGAACCCGAGCACGTGATGGGCAGGACTGAGCAGAGTCGTACGCGGCACAGTGGGGTAACACGCCACTCGCTGATGATCCATAGCCAAACAGGCTGTAAAGATGGTAATGTGTGTATTCACAATTAGCACGCCAACCATAAATCATCTCAGAAGTAAATTATTAAAACAACGAACCACACATGTCTCTACCGGGGATGAAAATATATGTGCAGGAAAGTGAAGAAGCAGACCTGGCCGCGAGCTAGCCTCAGCGCGGCCAGCCCTGGTCACACTTCCTGGGGGTGAGGGGGCAGGGGTGGGACGCTCACTCGACCCCCAGGGAACTTCAGGCTGCTGGAAGCTCGGGGTGGGTTCAGGAAATGTGCTGTGGGGAGCGATGAGCCCAGACCTCCCTGTGGCCCCGGGACCACAGGCGGACATGCGCACAGACCTGTACGTTATTCACGGAGGGACAGCCGAACCCGGCTCCTCACGGAAGCCCGCGGCCAGTGGAAAGCTCCTCTGTAAGACTCACGGGACTGATCTGCTCAGGAACCGCTTACGCTTACGGTCTTACCTAGTTCAAAAGCAGAGTTCAAAAGCATTGCAGTTTGAGGCCAGCTCAGGTGTGTACTTGAGAACTCTTCTCAAAAGTTCCTGGGTGAATAGCATGCCACGGTCATCTCAGCTATAGTACTAAGTCTATTCAGAGAATCAGGGTCCATGGACACAATTGAACAGAAAATAATAGGCTATATAAAAAAATAACCATTGCCCAGAAGGGCCTGGGACATGGCTCAGTGGTAAGGCCGCTACTTCAGTAGTAAGTACAAGGCATTGAGTTCAAACCTAAGAACCATAAAAGAAAGAAAGAAAGAAAAAGAATCAGAACGATTGCTTACACACTTTCCCAAACCATACAGACTTGAAAGAAAAAAAAAAAAACAAGAGAAAATTATAGGCCAACATTGTTGCTGGACATGGTTACAATATTCTCAATAAAACCCTTCCAAGCCCAATTGTACAATTATCTCTAAAGATAGTTCACCATGATAAAGTTGGTTCATCCCAGAGCTTCAACGATGGTTCAACCTTCCCAAATCAACAAATGCAATACAGTACACAAACAGGTCCAAGAACAAAAACCACATGATCATCTCAATGGATAGAGAAAAGGCCTTTGACCAAATTTAACAGTTTGGTTTTGGTAGGTCATGGGACTTGAACTCAGGGCCAGGGCTGTCCCTGAGCTCTTTGTGCTCATGGCTAGTACTCTGCCACTTTGAGCCACAGCTCCAGTTCTGGTTTTCTGGAGATTAATTTGAGAGAAGAGTGTCATGGGCTTTCCTGCTTGGGCAGGCTTTGAACCATGATCATCAGATGTCAGCCTCCTGGGTAGCCAGGATTACAGGTGTGAGCCACTGGCTCCCAGCCAATATCTTTTGTTATGACAAAAAAAAAAATAAAACTAAAGAAACTAGCAATAAAGGGAACAAACTTAAATTTAATAAAGGCTATATTTGACAATCTGATAGCCAACATTGTGGGAAATAGGAAAAAATTTGAAATCATTTTCCCCAAGTCAAAGATGAGACAACAATGACTTGTCTTTGCACTATCATCCAATATGATACTAGAATCTCTAGCCACCACAGTAAGACGGGGGGAAAATCAAGGAATTCAGAGAGGGAAGGTAAAGTGAAAGCATTCTTACTGTTGGTGACATGATCCTATACACAAGAGACTTACATACTCCACCAAAACACTTCCGCAAGTGCTAATACTTTTGGAAAGGTTGCAAAGTATGGTATCAGTATCTCAAAATCAGCTTTTCTATATACTAACAATGAACAGGCTGAAGAAGAAATTGAGAAAACCGTTTCTTGCGCAAGAGTCCTGCTCCCAAACAATAAAATACTTAAGTCTTAACCAAGGAAGTGAAAAATCTCTGCAACAAAAGCTAAAGAAAAAGAGGAAAAAATGGAAGAAGACATCAAAAGATATAAAACTCATGAACTGACAGGATTAATATTGTGAAGATGGACTGCAATGTCAAAAGCTGTCTTTAAATTCAGTGGAATATCTAGAAAAATCCTAGTGTAATTCTTCACAGCATTAGAAAAATGAATAAAGAAATTCACATGTAGACACAAGAGATACTCCAACTAACAACAGCAATTCTAAATAAAAAGAGGACCCCAAGCAGCATTACAATGCCCGACTTCAAATTATAGTACAGAGACACAGTAACACAAACAGCTTGGTACTGACACAAAAACAGTTGAGGCAAATGGAACAATATAGAAGAGCCAGGAGTAGAACCCCACAGCTACTGCTGACTGAGATTTGACAGAGATGCCCAATGTCTGCCCTGCTGAAAAGAGCTTCTTCCACAAACAGACTTGCAAACGGGACACTGGAACTGGACCTCTGTCTCTCACCCTGTATAAAAAACAACTCCCAAAGCACCCAAGAACTGGCAGTAAACTCTGAAACTGTGGGGAAGTGTGGGGGAAATGCCAGAGGGGATGGACGAGGTGAGAATTCTGTGAATAGGATTCCAGTTGCCCAGAGGACAAAAGGAAGAAATAATTAACGGGTCTAAATCAAATTAAATCAAACAGTTCTAAATCAAATGAACAATTACCAGAACCAGGAGAATGGAAGAAAATTTTTACCAGCTATTCAACAGATAAGAATGAATACCTAGAATATATAAAGAACTCAAAAAAATCAAACATCCAGAGAACAGATAATCCAGTTAATAAAAGATGAACTGGACAGTTCTTAAAAGAAGAATATGGAGAGGAGGGACGATGTCACAGTGCTGACACGCGCAGTTTAAGGGGAAAGAACCACTCAGGTGAGCACAGAAAACAAAAACCAAAAGGATAGGCAGAAGGAGACCGGTACTAGTGGAAATTATAAAAAGAAAAAGGAAACCCAGAACCCGTTTCCGGAGCCTGAGCCGCTTCCTTGGCGAGGGACGTGCAGGTCGTGCTTTGTTCTCCCTTTTTGAACGTTTTCCGTCTCTTCTTGTGGAGGTGTCTGTTTGGGGATCTGACCGTTCTTTGGCTTTCCCCCCTTCTCTTCCGCAAGCGCCTCCTGGCGAGACCTCGTGGCTGAAGAGCCACGGAACCTCACGCGTCCGTGTGCGGCGGGGGGGCAGCACCACGCGGGACCCCAGAGGCACAGGCCACGGCCGTCGTGCGACTGCCACGCGGGCTGCTCTGTCTTCCCGTGGCTGGCCGCACTGACTTCCTCCACCCCCCGCAGCCTCGGTGGCCCTGGGCACCGCGCAGGGGTGGGAGGAGCCGGGGGCCCCACGGCAGTGGGCGTCATAGGGCTGAGGACCCACCAGGCCCGGCCGCCCTCCGCAGTGAAGGCCTGGGGTCTAGCTCTCCTTTCTCCTACTAACTGGAATGCACTGGTTTACGCTGGGCTCCGAGAGCCAGAAAGGAAACCACTGAGCGAGCTCACACAGTCCAGCAAGCAGAAGAAACTGGGTTTCCTTTGTCCTCCTTCTTCTCCTCGGTGGCCGATTGCACCTTCCCCTCTCCGTCTTCTGCCCCTTGGCCCAGCTGTAAGAAAAATCTTCAGCTCTGCCTTCCATTTCCGCGGCCCACCCTCCAGTTTATCCCATCCTCCCCCTCCCTGGGCGGGCGGAGCTGAACCCCGTTCTCTACCCAGAGCGCTCTCATCCTGCGAAGCCCCTTGAACTCACGGAGACGGAAGGACACCTCGCTCAGGGATCAGTGGGCCACAGAAGTCATCTGAGACAGAATTTTAAAAGTTCCTAGAGCCCAACCACAATGAACACAAAAATCTCCCAACTATTCTGGGACACAACAAAGGAAATTCTAAGAGTGAAGTTCATAGCTATGACTGCACGTGTGATCAAAACAGAGAGACCTCAAACTCCTACTCCAGTGATGCACTTCAAGCCCCTTAGACAGCAAGAACAAAGTGAAACCCAAAACTAGAAGAAGGGATGAAATCGTGAAGATCAAAGCAGAAATTAATGAAATTGGGACTTGCAAAAGTACGTGAAAAATCAACAAAACAACAAGTTGGTTCTTTGAAGAGATAAATAAAATTGATAAACCCTGAGCCAACAAGACTAAAAGGAGAAGGGAAATAATTCCAATAATCAAATTAGAAATAAAAATAGGAATACCACAAAAAACACAAGCAAAATCCAAAAGATTGTGAGGAACTACTTCAAGAAGTTTTACTCAAACAAACTGGAAATTCTAGTAGAAATGGTTGTATTTCTAAGTAATTTCAACTTGCTGAAATAGAGCTGAGTACACAAACCATCTCAGCATATCTGTAACCAGCAATGACATTGCAACTGTGATAAAGAACATCCAAGGAAGAAAAAGTGCACACGCTGATGGATTCACAGCTGAAGTCTATAACGCCTTTAAGGAATAACACCAACACTCCTGAAAATTTTCCATGAAATGGAAAGGCAAGGAGCACTACCAAATTAATTCTGCGGACTAATTCCAAAACGAGATAGACAACAAAATGATAACTATAGATCAGTCTCCTCAACAAACATTGATGTAAAATTCTTCCATCTTGCTAACTGAACTCAACAATGCATCAAACACACACACACACTATGATCATGTGAGTTTCACTTCATGCATATAAGGCTAGTTCGGCATATGAAAATCAATAAACATAGTACACATACAAATAGAAAAATCACATGAGCATCTAGCTTCAGAAAAAAGCTTTTGCTATTCTTCAATATCCTTTTGTGCTAAAATGTCTGAAGAAATTAGGCATAGATCTCAACATAGTAAAGGCTCCATCTATAGCCAGTGTCACACTATTTCCTCTAAAAACAGAAACAAGACAAAGGTGCCCCTCTTATTCAATATTGTACTGGAATGTCCAGCTACAGTAACGAGACAACAGAAAGAAATAAGGGGATCAGATAAGGAAGGAAGAAGTAAAATGATCTCTAGTTTAAGGTGATAGGATCCTAAACCTAAAGAAGGATTCCATCCCCAAATATCTAGAGCAGAACAAAGCCTTAGGCAATATTGCAGTATACAAAATAAACACATAAAAATCAGTAGCTTTTCTGTATACCAAAACAACAAATAGGATGAGCTAGAAATCAGGAAAACAGATCTGCTTACAATAGCTACACACACACAAAATACCTAGGAGTACACCTAAACAAGCAGGAGAAGGACTTCTGTGATAAGAGCTATAACACCTTGAAGAAAAACATGAAGGAAGACAGGAGAAGATGGAAAGACTGCCGTGTTTGGGGGTTAGTAGAATCAATATCATGGAATATTCATCAAAATCCCAGTGTTGCTCTTCACAGAATATCAATCTTAAATGTCAGTCTTAAAATTCATATAGAAACACAAAAGGCCTCAAATAACAAAAGCAATCCTGAGTAAAAAATAAAACAAGACAAAACAAAAACCGAAAGGACCCAACAAACAAACCCCAAATACAAAGTAGGTAGTATAAAAACACCAGATTACAAGTTATGCTCTAAAGTCATCATCACAAAAACAGCTTGGTATTGGTACACACTCACGCAAAAACCCCGACAGACTCAAAGACAAATGAAACGGACTAGAGGTCCACAAAGGCATGTCCCTATTTTGACAAAGGAGTCCAAACTTCACCGGAAAGAGGCTAGACTCTTCCACAAATGGTGTTGGAGAACTGGCTCCACACACGGAAGACTCAAGCCGATTACCTCTCACCCTGTACCAATATCAACGTAAAATGGATCAAAAACCTCAATGAAAACCCCGAGAGCTTGAAGCTATAAGGACGAGTAAGGGAAAGAAGAGAATTTATTGGCATGGGCCGTAACTTTCTGTGTAGAATCCCAAGGACTCAGCAAATAAGAACAAGAATTGACAAATGGGGTTGCATTAATCTCAACGTTTGCACAATGAAGGATATTGTCACCAAGCCGAAAAGGAAGCCTACAGAATAGGGTCTAACAAGCAGCATATATAAGGAGCTTAAAGAGCTAAACCCTCAAAGAATCAATAACCCAAGCAATCAACGGGCCAAAGAACTTAGAAGAAGAAGTTCAACTGGTCAATAATAACATGGAGAGAGACTCAAGCTTCTTGGGCAAATGCAGAGCAAAACACCAACGTGATCCCAGGTCGCTGCCGCCGGCACCCACAATGCAAAAGACAGGCTCTGCCTTACCGCTCTTGGGAATGTATTTCAGTCAGAACACCGGGGAGACACTGGGAAACCTTTGTTGTGGCACCGTTCACAGTGGGTTCATGTGTGACTCCACACATATACACTTCACACACTATGGAAGATGACACCACCATAAAGAAAAGTGAAAGCAGGTCTCCTGCAGGAGGATGGCAGACTCCTCCCTTGGAGGCTGTGTGGTGTTGTCTGCAAGAAGGGGAGAGTGCCCTTCCCCAGAGGAGGGGCCGCGGGGAGCCCGTGGAGGGGAAGGCCCGGGGGGCCCCCGAGTCAGGTCAGGCTGGACCTGGAGAGAGCCAGCGGGAGCCCTGCCAGGGCGCACGCCTGCTGCGCGTGGGCACAGGGCCTTCTTCCTGGTGCCTTTGGGAAAGTGAACTCCAGACGGGGAGGTGACCAGCCCGCAGGGAGAGTCTCTGTACGCGGGTGATTTCTTAATGGAGGGAGGTCGGCCCACGAGGAGCCTGTGCCGGCCTTGCCTGACAAAGGCGGCTCCGTCGGCGGGGTGGCCCCGCGCTGGCCTGTGCCCCCTGGGCTGGGTGACCCCGCGCTGGCCTGTGCCCCTTGGGCTGGGTGACCCCGCGCTGGCGTGTGCCCCGTGGGCTGGGTGACCCCGCGCTGGCCTGTGCCCCTCCTGCTGGGTGACCCCGCGCGGGCTGCACAAGGGGCTGTTCACTCCCACTCCCCCAGGGCTCACGGCAAGTAGTGGCGCAGGGTTGTCATTCCCGGGTGGTGAAGCTGAAGCGGGGGCTCTCTCGTGTGACCCACGCTCACATGTGCACACATACATAGGCACGCACACAGGGACAGAGAGCGGGGTCCTTCCCTTGCTCCAGTGCCAGGCGCGGGATCACGCCACCCCTCTCTTCCTCGCGTGGGATTACCCTCACCCACGGCTAGGATTCTGTGAAATGCGCCCCGAGGAGCAGGCGGGGACTTCCCGGGCAGCTCTGCGCTCAGAAGAAAGGATGGGGCTCAGCGTCTGCATTCTAAATGTCCCCTCTCTTGCCCTGTGAGAATACGGAGAAGAAACCAAGGTTGGCATGATTTAAGACACCAGCTAATAGCAGAGCTGAGCCGAGCCGGGGCGGGAAACGCGAGAGCTCGGCGTGGAGCCGGCTCTTCCTCCCGCTGAGCCCCGCCTGCCGCCGGACCCCCCTCCTCCGGCTGAACACCCCGGTCAGGACGCTGCGCCCAGCCACAGGGGCACGGCCGGGGGGGGGCGGGGGGCTGGGGGACCCTCCACCCAGGCCCCCGTCCTGCCTGACCTGCTGCTGTCCCGCTGGGCAGGCGCTCAGGCTTGCTGGCGGCTCTGCGTGCCATCCACGCCCTGGGAAGACACACTGCCCGGGGCCGGCCACCGCCCTGGTCAGGCTCCCTCCCGTCACCGGGAGCAGCCGGCTTCAGATCACAAGGAGAACCCCGAGAGAAAATACTTGGAACACCCCAAAGGACCCCCGGCGTGGCGGCTCGGGCTTCCTTTGTTTCTTAGGGTTGCGTGTGTGAATGCGTGAGAGTACGTGTGCACACCTGCGTATTGAGCGAGACCAGGTGCCGACATCTCCGTAGGTTGAACCTCAGCGTGGCTGATGCTGTGCAGTTGAAGCTGTCACGTAAAATACAAGATTGACGAGCAACTGGTTAATTGTGAGTGATTGCCTGAGGATGGACCTGGGAAGGTCACCATGAAGGTCACTGCACCCTTGGGAGGCCACCAGCTGCCGCCGCGTGGATCCGTTCTGAACCCGTGCCCGCTCGGAGCTGTGCCTGCAGGGTCTGTGTGCGGATCCTCCGGGAGCAGTGTGTGTGCTCGGGCCCCCTCCGGGAGGTGACACAGCAGCGTGCGCCCCCAGGGCCGGCGTGGGGTAGCGCAGGCGGTGAAGACAAAGTCCCCTGGAGATAGATGTCTGCCGTCCTCAAGGCGCAGAACATGGGGGGGGGGGGGAAGGGGAGCAGGAGCCCCGCTGGTCTCCGGGAGCATAGTTCACATTGGGCTTCAGAGGGTAGAGGGGAACTACTCAGGAAAATGGGACTCCTCCTAACGATGGGCACGCTCACTGCTAGGTGAACGCCTGGCACGTAGGGCTTAATAAATAGTCATTAAAAATCCACTCCACGAGCGTTTAATAAGTGATATGTTAAGTGTTTGATAACTGTCTCTTTCTTCCTCCCTCCCTCTCTCTCTGTCTGCCTGATCTGTGGTATTTGCCCATGCTCGTGGTGTAAACGCTACCACCGTGCTTGGTTTCACACCGCTAATGTATATCGCTTGGCTCACAGGACTTGTGACATTTGAGCAGTTGGTGTTCACTGACTGCAGTCCTGAAGCCTGGCAGAACCAGAGCTCCGTGTACCACGAGAGGAGACGCCGGGGCTCAGACACGAGCCACAGACAGCGCTCTGTGTACCACGAGAGGAGACGCCGGGGCTCAGACACGAGCCACACGCAGAGCTCCGTGTACCACGAGAGGAGACGCCGGGGCTCGGACACGAGCCACACGCAGAGCTCTGTGTACCACGAGAGGAGACGCCGGGGCTCGGACACGAGCCACACGCAGAGCTCTGTGTACCACGAGAGGAGACGCCGGGGCTCGGACACGAGCCACACGCAGAGCTCTGTGTACCACGAGAGGAGACGCCGGGGCTCGGACACGAGCCACAGACAGCCCTCTGTGTACCACGAGAGGAGACGCCGGGGCTCGGACACGAGCCACAGACAGAGCTCTGTGTACCACGAGAGGAGACGCCGGGGCTCGGACACGAGCCACAGGCAGAGCTCTGTGTACCACGAGAGGAGACGCCGGGGCTCAGACACGAGCCACACGCAGAGCTCTGTGTACCACGAGAGGAGACAAGGGGGCTCGGACACGAGCCACAGACAGAACTCTGTGTACCACGAGAGGAGACGCCGGGGCTCGGACACGAGCCACAGACAGAGCTCCGTGTACCACGAGAGGAGACGCCGGGGCTCAGACACGAGCCACAGACAGCCCTCTGTGTACCACGAGAGGAGACGCCGGGGCTCGGACACGAGCCACACGCAGAGCTCTGTGTACCACGAGAGGAGATGCCGGGGCTCGGACACGAGCCACAGACAGAGCTCTGTGTACCACGAGAGGAGACGCCGGGGCTCGGACACGAGCCACAGGCAGGGTCAGCCTGGCGGAACCATGCCGTGAGTAGTCAGGCTTGCTTCTCTGGACTGCGCTACCTTAGAGGCAGAACTCAGCTCCGTCTCCTTTGAAACTCCAGGCATTCACTGGACGCATCTCCCAGCCGAGACTTTGCTAGTGTGTGTGTGTGTGTGTGTGTGTGTGTGTGTGTGTGTGTGTGTGTGTGTGTTCCTTTCCTAGAATGACACTTCTCCTGAGCATCAATCCCCACCCCCATCATGTTGGGGGGCTGCAGGTATAGAGTGAACCAGGCCCCGCGTTGGGGGACTGCTGGTGTAGGGGGAACGAGGCCCGCATTGGGGGGCTGCTGGTGTAGGGGGAACGAGGCCCGCATTGGGGGGCTGCTGGTGTAGGGGGAACGAGGCCCGCGTTGGGGGGCTGCTGGTGTAGGGAGAACACATAGCCCCCGGCCGCAGGACCCAGGGCGGATGGGAGAGCCAGGGCAACCCCAGCAGAGACCTGCGGGCTCCCAGGCCCAGAGCAGGGCCGGGTCTGAGCCTGGGTTGAGCGAGTAGGGCGAGGCTCCTGCAGCTGCGACTGGCGTGGACAGCACCCCACACGGGGCCTCGGAAGCCCACAGCACCGCAGGACGCCTTCTCCAGGCCTGCGCCCCTCCTCACGCGTCGCGGACTGCTGGCAGCCGGCTGGACTGAAACCAGGAAGAAGAGGTTCTGGGGCGGCTCCCGCCCTGACCGCTGGCCTGGGTCAGCGTCCGCTCCTGGGGAGAGCGGGAAACTGGATTCAGGGTTTCCTCAACATTGTTCTGCCACCCAGGCTCTGCGCTAGCACGGGAGACTGGCTCTGAAGACGGAGCCACTCTGCCTAGCGGGCCCCCCCTCTCCTTCGGGCCGGCCCTCCACCCAGCGGGTCCCCCCTCTCCTTTGGGCCGGCCCTCCACCCAGCGGGTCCCCCCTCTCCTTCGGGCCAGCCCTCCACCCAGCGGGCCCCCCCTCTCCTTCGGGCCGGCCCTCCACCCAGCGGGCCCCCCCTCTCCTTCGGGCCGGCCCTCCACCCAGCGGGCCCCCCCTCTCCTTTGCAACGGCCCTCCACCCAGCGGGCCCCCCCCCCTCCTTCGGGCCGGCCCCTCACCGCCCTGTGACCCAGGTCCTTGCTTGCGAGCATCCTGTCTGTGAGTAGGGCAAGCTAAGCTCTAAGACCAGGCCTTCTGCTCCTCTAGCCCATCCAGTGGCAATCATCAGGCAGATAGACGGCTGCTGTCCCCGCCCGCTCTGCCCCTCCTGGCCTTGTCCACTGCGGCTGGACCTCGGCGTTCTCTTGGGTGTGCGGGGAGGTTTCCACGGCTCAGCCTGGGGCAGGAACTCTGGTTTTTCTGGAGCTGTGGGCCTGCAGGGAAACGCTGCTCGGGGTAAAATAGTGCCTACGGCTCGGTTAAGAATGTTCAATACTCGGGGCTGGGGATATAGCCTAGTGGCAAGAGTGCCTGCCTCGGATACACGAGGCCCTAGGTTCGATTCCCCAGCACCACATATACAGAATACGGCCAGAAGCGGCGCTGTGGCTCAAGTGGCAGAGTGCTAGCCTTGAGAGGGAAGAAGCCAGGGACAGTGCTCAGGCCCTGAGTCCAAGCCCCAGGACTGGCCAAAAACAACAACAACAACAACAACAACAAAAAGAATGTTCAATACTCGAGCATTCCTCAGAAAGGAACTTGTACGGTGTTAGGGTGTGTTGGGAGGCACGAGTTTATATCGTGTGTGTGTGGCTGCCTGTGTTCTGTGTGTGGGAGGTGTGTGTGTGCTGGGTTTGTTTGTGTTTGTGCAGTGTGTGTTTTCTGTGTGAGGTCTGAGTGTGATGTTCAAGCAGGGCGTGTGTGTGTGTGTTCTCTGTGTGAGGGGGACGTGGCAGGGGGGTGTGCGCGTGTGCTGCCTTGGTGTAGGAGGTGTGAGTGTGCTGTGTTTGTGTGTGTGCAGTGCTGTCTCTCCCCTGTGTGGTTTGTATCTCCACGGATGGGAAAAGCTTGACACTCACATTACTTAGGAGCCTTTCAAAGCAGCCCTCCCCGCCCTCCTCCTAGAAAGGCACCATTTCAGCGCCTCAGGAGCCATTCCTTACGGGGAAGACTGGACACGTCAGAGGGACTCCACCCTGCGCCTTTCCTGATGCCGTTAGTCTAACTTGCTGTCCACACTCTCTCCAGCTCCGCTCCCTCTGTGGGACTCGGCGGAGGCTGTAGAGCAGGAGGAGAGGGAGGAACCCGGGGCTGAGCCAGGCTCCAGGCCCCCGAAGCCTTTGGGGGGTGTGACGGGGCGCGGCTCACTCTGAAGGCCCGCCCAGGAGGCGCGAGTGGGGCCCGCAAGGGCTTGGGAGCGGTGGCTCACATGGGCAGGTGACCTGTGACAGGCCTGGCCCCGAGCACGGTGCCTGGCAAAGGGCACCCTGGAGAAGACTGGGCTCCTGACCTTGTCTGAGGGCTGGTGAGGGGGGCTGGACAGCGTGTCCCCACACTACCTTCCATGTGCACACGGCCTGACTCTTGAGTGTCCACGCCTTCCCAGTGTACACAGCCTGGCCTCAGGGTTCAGACACAGGGCAGGGTGGCAGACTGCACAGGGCTGGCTGGGGATAAACAGTTTGTCAGCCAAGCAAGGTGGGAGAAGGGCAGCGTGTGGGGATGAACAGGCTTCCCAGAGCCCAGGGAGCAGCTGGCCATGGCTTCCCACAGCCCTGTCCCGCAGGTCGACAGCCGGGCAGTGTGCAGGATCACTGTCCTGCCCGTCACAGAGCGGTGGGCAAGAGCCTTGGCCTGGGGACAAAGATTCAAGGGAGGAAGCAGCATCATGATGGCTGGGACACAGAGAGGGCAATGATAGATAGGAGGTGCCAGTCCTGGCTCCTGGAGGACCAGATACTGGTGGATCTTTACGTGTAGACCGGCAGACGGAGGCCCAGCCTAGGGCACAGGGTGGAGACAGGCAGATGGAGGCCCAGCCTAGGGCGGGAGGTAGAGACAGGCAGATGGAGGCCCAGCCTAGGGCACAGGGTGGAGACAGGCAGATGGAGGCCCAGCCTAGGGCGGGAGGTAGAGACAGGCAGATGGAGGCCCAGCCTAGGACACAGGGTGGAGACAGGCAGATGGAGGCCCAGCCTAGGGCGGGAGGTAGAGACAGGCAGACGGAGGCCCAGCCTAGGACACAGGGTGGAGACAGGCAGATGGAGGCCCAGCCTAGGACACAGGGTGGAGACAGGCAGATGGAGGCCCAGCCTAGGACACAGGGTGGAGACAGGCAGATGGAGGCCCAGCCTAGGGCACAGTGTGGAGACAGTCAGATGGAGGCCCAGCCTAGGGCGGGAGGTAGAGACAGGCAGATGGATGCCCAGCCTAGGACACAGGGTGGAGACAGGCAGAAGGAGCCCCAGCCTAGGGCGGGAGGTGGAGACAGGCATATGGAGGCCCAGCCTAGGCCTCTGTGGAGACAGGCAGATGGAGGCCCAGCCTAGGGCACAGGGTGGAGACAGGCAGATGGAGGCCCAGCCTAGGGCACAGGGTGGAGACAGGCAGATGGAGGCCCAGCCTAGGCCGCTGTGGAGACAGGCATATGGAGGCCCAGCCTAGGGTGCGAGTTTGAAGCAGGTGGATGCCATTCCACCCTGTACAGCTGTGTCTCTGTTCACTATCTACAGAGCCTGGGAAATCTGTCGCTGGGTAGTTCAGAGGCTCTACAGTAATGATAGAGACTGTTTTCCTTATTTCACTCTCAGCCCACTGGGAATGGTGTACAGAGAAGCCACAAATTCCTGTGCTGGTTTTGTAGCCAGCAACTTTGTTAAACCCACTCTCTGTTTCCTTGATTAGAAAGAATTCTTTTAGTCTCTAGTTCATTGATGTCTGCATTGGTGTAATTTTTTCCCATCTAGTTATTTGGATTTGTTTTGCTTTTACTTTTTCAAGAGCATGAGGGGCAACACCAGTTATTTATTTGAAATCTCTCTCTGATTTTTTTTGTAATGTAGGCACTTAGAATTACAAACTTTCCTCCTTTTGTTTTCATATGGCTCTTGGTATCTTATGATTTCTTCCTATTTCCTTGGTAACACAATGGGATTCAACGTATATTTTTCAGTCTTGTATGTGTTTGTATATTTTCTGTAGTTCATTTTGCTCTCAGTTCCTAGTTTTGCTCCACCGCAGCTTGATAGACTGCAAATATTTGAATTTTCTTATATTCATTAAGATTTGTCTTACATCTGTAAATGTGATCTGTTTTGGAAAAGTTCCACGGATTGCTGAGAATGTTTCATGTCTGTTCTCTGAGTATTCTTAGAATGCCTTACATGCTTAATGTTTCAACTGAAATATGACATGGAGAGCTAACTTTCTGGTCTTGTCTGCTTATCTGGAAAGCCTCCTGCACCTGAATGGTTATCTCCCAAGATTTGAAAGATTTTCTGCTATCATGTTTTCTATTGTCTCAGCTTGTATTTCTCCTTCTTCAGCTCCTGATTCAGAGATTTGATCTTTCAGAATACTCTGCTTATGATTTCTCATTTTTAAAAATCATTGTCTGAATGGTCTAGTGCATCTGTCTTTAATTCAAGTCTGGGTAGTCTATCTTTAACTTGATCCAATCTACTGATGAGGCTGCCTACAGATTTCTTTTTTTTTTTTTTCCTTTTGACTTATTGACCTTGTAAGGTCCAAAATTTCAATTTGATTGTTGTCAGGATTTTTATACCTGTATTGATTTCCTCTCTCATGTCCTTCAACCTTTCTTATTTCATTCAGCTGTTCATTTATAATTTCTTAGAATATCATTCAAGTGTATGTATTCTTTAATTTTTAAATCACTCATAATTACTCTTTTAATTCTTTGAGGTTTTGTCCGTTTTACTGTTATTACTGTCTATTATGGTGGAATTATTGACTTTTGGAAGAGCCAAGTTGCCTTTAAAATATTTCTTACATCCATGCAAATGCATTTTCTCCTCCAAGGTCAAGTTATTGGTTGAAAGTTTTTTATACTGTGTAGTCTTTAAACTCAAGTATTTCTGATGCTCAGGCAAGATGAGGTGGTGCTGGGATTATGTGAGATTTTTCCCTTTGGACTGGGGATGTAACACCAGAACCGAACTCTTCCCCCATGCTTAGGACTCCAGGTTCAAGCCCAGGTACACTTCAGAGAGAACAAGAACTCCCTGTGATCTAGTACTCCTAATGCACAAGTTGGTGGTACACGTGAGCTGAGGATTGGGATGACCAAGGGTCATGTTTCTCCTTCGGGCTCTCTACATTTTAGATGCGTCCTTTCTTTGTGTTTATAAGGAACTTTTCAGCCTGTTGGTTGGATGGTTTTCTATTTGCCTCAAAGGCCCCTCAGTTTGTTTGGCTGTGAGCACGAAACACCTAAGACTTGGGGTATCCCTGGATAGTTGGGGGACAAGTAGAACTCCAAACTGTCCTGGAGCAGAGCCGGAGGGAGTCAGGCCCCTGCTGCAGAGCCAGCATGCGCAGACTGCTCGGCAGGTAACTGTCTTGTGGTAGAGAGCAGACTGGGGAGTCACATCTGTGCACCTGGGCTCCAAGTCCTCAGGCCCTCCCACACAGCTGAGAGGCAGAGGGTAAGAATTCCACCAATCACAGGGGCAGAAGTCTGTTTTTAAAGTAACCCCTGAGTAATGAGGCTTGATACTTGAGGACGCAACAGAACCATTGACCACCACTCTGCCTTTCCGTGACTCAACATCTGGCTGGTGGAACTTCCCACTAGGTGCATGTCAGACCTCCATCCCTCCACCACCACCTCTCATGGGTATCTCCCCCCCAGGCACTGTGACAGGGGTGTCCCAGCCTCCTGGAGCCGTGACTGTGCCTTGCTTTCATGTCCTTTCTCATGATGGTGCTAGACGATTGCTCTTAAACATGTAGGGAAGGACCAAGTGTATTTCCTCTCCAATGATGGCCTGCCACACAGGAGAAGTTGCTGTCCTACCAAGTAACAACATTGAGGTAAAACCATAGACTATGCCTTAGTGATTGTGTATAAAAATCATTGTGGCCAGGTGCTGTGGCTCATGCCTATATTCCTACTTATTCAGTGGGAGACTCTTATTTTGAATTAGCCACTAAAATGCCAGATGTGGAGCTGTGGCTCAAATGGTAGAGCTCTATCTAGCCTTGAGTGAAAAAGCTAAGGGACAGCACTCAGGCCCCGAGTTCAAGCCCTCCCCCTCCCAAGTCATTGTGTGAAGCTTGGGATCATCGCACTGTCTATCTGTCTCCAAGGCCACAAAGTAACTATGGGAATAGCCTCAAATCCCCCACCTGCCCCCCAGCTGGGTTTGGAACTTCAGGCTCTTTCCTATTCCTTTCTTTACCTTTCTGTTTCCTTTCAGCTCTTCTGCTAACTGTTCAATGATTGCTGGTGCTCTTCTTCATTCTCTCTCCTTTCTTACACGATCCTTCTCATTCACAGAGTCACATGGATGGAGCTGCTGCCATCTTTTCTGCAAGCTGATTTGTGGTTGTAGTGGTCATGCTGGTAATTTGTTTGTTAAGGTCACTCGGGAATGAGAGATCATATCACCAGACAGAAAGCCAGAGGAAGGGGATGGTCAGTCCCCTGATGACCACTTGTTCTTCTCTGGGGGATGCTCCCAGGGATGTCCCACTAGACTCCACCTCTCTGCGTTCCTGCCAAGTCATAGCACCCCCTCTCCGGAGTATCCCACATCCAGGATATCATTCTTGCTAGCAACCACCAGAGCAGCAATTTCAAGGCAGCTGTGCTTGCCCCATACCACATTCCTTCTAGCAGGACCTGGACCGGTCATGTCAGGGTGCTTCAGGATCTGTTCCACGTAGATGGGACACTGGGCTGCTGACAGTGAGTCTGGCGATAGACAAATGACAACGTAGATCTTGACTCTCCAGAGCAAGGACGAGGTGCAGCTCTTGGACCTTGACCGCAGGCTGCTAAGATGGCCCTCTTGATCAGACACAGAGCATGAGCTTCCGGTCTGGCACATCTCATTTCTAAACATCTGCCTCAGAGGAGCTCAGGCTCCCCAAATCTGCCCCATTGCCCCCATCCCAGCTCTTGTCTATGTTCAGTTTACAAAGTTAGCCCCTGATGCCTCTTTTTCTCCTAATTTAAAGAAACGCTGTCCACCATCAAAGCGTGGGGAGCCTCCTTCCTTATTACCATGCCAGGGGTGCTGCCCCCGGCACGGAGCCGCGTGTCCTGGACCAGCCTCGCCTTCTTCACTGAGCCCTGGAGCCCTGGCGGTGGCTCACCTCAGAACCCCCTGGCCTTCTGCACCGGCGGCAGGGAGGCCCTCCTGCTCCTCAAGGTGTGCGGTTAGAAGCTCAATATGCAAACCCCAGCCTCCGCACTTTACTGGAAACCCACCCGTGTGCAGTCAGCCATCCTGCCGCAGAGACAGTGGCGCTTGGGGTTTGAGACCACATCTCAATCCTAATGCTGTTTCCGGTAAAATCCCTCTTCATGGTTATTGCTTCTCCATCTATGGGTCCCTGGAACATTCTGGTGGTAATGCTATGACCACAGACCAGAGTCTTCTTTCACCACTCGCCTTTGAGAGACTGAGGAGTGGCCAGGCTGGAGTGGCTGGAGGAAGCGGCCTTGGTGAGCAGCCCATCTCTGGGGACCTTGTCTCCAAAGGCAAGACACCCTGCACCGCTCCCGGCCCAGCCTGAGCCTCTCTACACATGGGACCCTCCTCCCTGCAGGACAGGGCTGAGTTTCAGGAACGGAGGGTAGGCTGGGCTGAAGAGAATGAAGTAGCACCGAAAATGACTGAGCTTATCCTGGGAAACAACTGGGAGCCGCTGCTCAAGGGGGCAACAGAGCGGCTAGAGCACTGTAGACACGCACACGTACACCACCTGACACCAGAGAGCACACACGCCTTGAGGTCGAGCCCCTGACACACCTGCGGCGTCTTCACTCCCTGCACCCTCTCCGCGCGGTCCTCTGCTCCCCAGGATTCTTCCCCGGTGCAGGGGTGAGGGATGAGGTGCCCGGGTCTGCTGTTCTGATGAACTCGCCGGGGCCCCTCCCTGTTTGCAGCCCCCCCCCCCCCCCGGAGCTGAAGCCTGCAGCCAGCGGGAGGACTTGGTCTGCATTGCTCAAGACGCCCTGGGGGGCTCTCTACCCCCCCCACCGCGCCCCCACGCCTCCGCCTCCCACAGGGCTCCCACACAGCGCGAGCTAATTACAGAGCCGCAGAGATGACAAGTACTAAGCCTCATACAAAGAAGAGCCAGGCCAATTTATTTATAAGCTGCAAATTGGCAGGAAAGAGGATCCCGACACACACTCCTGACTGCTATCTGTACAGACAAAGGGCGTCCCCCGAATCTGTTTTTGATGTGAATGTGGGGGTGCGGGGTTCCAGAAGGTTACTGCAAATAACCTTGCCAGTGAAATCCTGGCTGAGTTGGATTTTTTACAGAGACAATTTGTGATAAATAATTTTTCTTATCTCACAAAGGGTTGGAAATTCTGTTAAAATCCTCCATGAAGCAAGCACTGCGCTTCTTTCGTGGGTCCTCTGTGGCCTCTCACTAGGTGGGGGCTGACAGGTCACAGAGGACCCTTCGGCTCATCCCAGCGATCAGCAGCGTCCTCAAGGTCTTTGCGACCTTCAGCACAGCGCCGTCACGCTCCTGGTCTTCTGCACGGGGTTCTGAGCGCGCAGCCCAGCCCCGGGTCACGGCGACCCACGGGGGGATGGGCGGGTCACAGCCCTCCGCAGAGCTGTGAGAGCACGCGGGGGATGGCGAGGCCCGCGCTGCCCGCAGGACTGTGGGAAACAGCTTCCTTTAGCAAAGGCCACTGCCCAGGACCACTTTGATCTCGCTCATTTGCCAGCCCTGGCCTGGCACCGCCCCTGCTTCAGTTGCCTGAGTTCACAGATTTCTATAGATGGCACAGAGAGACGTCTGCATGTGGGCAAGTGCCCTCCGGCATGGTGAGGTGTGATTTCCTCTGGCAGGCAGGCAGGCAGGCAGGCAGGCAGGCTGCCCATCTCTCCTGACAGGCCGCTGTGATGCCGCCTCCCGCCAGCCTGCACTCCACCGTCACCTCTGCCACAGACCTCCCGCCAGGGGCTCAGCTGACCACTCGCAGGCTGTGCGGCGAGAGGAGCGACTTCCTATAAGCTGTGGTCAGAGCTGGCCAGGGGACCTCGGGAGTCCTGTCTTGCAGCCAGTCTCCTCCTCCCAGGGCCACGGGTCCCCCCATGTATCTTCTCCTTGGTACTCCTCCCTCCTCTCTGGATGAGATCTAACCCCGTGGCCCCACTTCCTCTCATTTAAAAGCCTCTCCGGAGTCAGCCGTGTTGGGGTCAGAGCTCAATGTAGGTATTTGAGAGAAACAACTCGGTCCATACCACTTCCAGTGGGCGTCACAGAACGGCTCCGGGGTGTGTGTATGTGTGTGTGTCTGTGTGCCACGAGTTAGGCTACTGGCGTCTCTCTGTGTGTGCACACGCATGCACGTGTGTTTGCTTGCAGTCTCTCAGCTCCTGCAGGCAGGCCGCGAGGCATCTGCTCAGGCCCCAGGTCAGGCGGGGGGGGGGGGGGGAGAGGTGAGCAGATGCATGGGGAGGGCGAGGAGGGCGGCCCAGTCGCCTGGAGCTGGGCTCGCTGCGCAGCCCTGGGGCCGGATTGAGATCCAGGTGCCTGCTTCAGCTCAACAGCTCATCACCGCATAATCAGCTCTAAAAACAGAGCCTGGCAGAGCTGTGTTTGGCCTGCCACATGGAGTCATCTGCGTCTGCCTTCTTTCCTCACGCCCCCTTCGGAAGGCATGGTGAGGCCTGTGAAACAATAGGAGATGAGTTTTACGTATTCAGTAAGAGAAGTGATTTCTGATATGGTAAGGGGTATGGGAGCAATGACAAGAGAGACAAAGTCCTGGATGTAAAAATCCAGGGGTGGTTAGTGACCCGAAGGACTTCTGTGCGTAAACAGGAGGGTGTCTTCTCTTGTTCCCGAGTGAGGCCCTGCTGGCGCTAGGGCCTGGAGGACTAGGGACGTTGCACGATCTTGGAATCACTTCCGTCTTGCTTACTGTCCCTGCCCCAAGGAGGCAGGCAGCCCAGGGCACACAGGACCTCCTCTGCATGTCAGCACACAGAGACCTGAAGACAGCATGAGATGACACATGGTCACTGCCAGACATTGCCAGGTTCCTTGAAGGTAGATCCAACACACACACACACACGTGCACACACACACACACTTACACACATGTATATGCATATACTCACACACACGCTAAAACAGAATGATCACATGATGAGCTGTATTTCCAAAGCACAGAAAGGAAGGGCTCCAGCTCTGGAGCTGGGAGTCAGGCTTCACCCGATGACTTAGTCCTGGGCACACTTGGCACAGCCCACAGTGAGTTACCATAACAAACTCACACCCAGTGTCCATCAAGAAAGTTCTTACAGGAGACCAGAGAAGCAAAGAAAAGGTTTGCAAATACGAGAATGTCCATATAGTCTACATTGTAAAAGGGTATACAATGTTTAAAAACTAAAAGGTGTGATTACAAAGATAAGTAGGCAATAAGAAGTGTGAAGGTAGAAAGCAAGACCACACTAAAGCCACCAGCACAACAATGTTCATTGCAGCACAATTTGTTGTTGCTAAAATATGGAACCAACCCAGGTGCCCCTCAGTAGAAGAGTGGATCAGGAAAATGTGGTACATATACACAATGGAATTCTATGCCTCTATCAGAAAGAATGACATTGCCCCATTTGTAAGGAAATGGAAGGACTTGGAAAAATTATACTAAGTGAAGTGAGCCAGACCCAAAGAAACATGGACTGTATGGTCTCCCTCATAGGGAATAATTAGTACAGGTTTAGAAAGTCAGTGGATGCAGGCAGACACATGTCCCCAAAACACTGGCAGCCTCGAATACACTTAATACTGTTAGGAAACAGCCATGAGGGTAGTTGAGTAAAGGAAGAACAGAAAAACACCTCAACAAGCCAGATCAACTCCAATGGAGAGTTGAAGAGGGTCACCGTGGACCTGAGGAAAGTCAGGAGACTCAAGGCATGGTGCAAAATGGCAGCTGAGGTGGTCAGGACCTAGATAGGGTCATGATTAGGGGGCAGGGTCTTAGGAGTCTCTGGAGTTCATGATACAGGTCTGGCAGGTTCATAACCTATTGTCCAAGTCCCTGACCCTTACTCTAGGCATTCTGGCAGGTCCATCACCTGGGGGTGGGACTTGCCTTCCTCTAGGAATTGGGGCATGTCCATCACCCAGGGGTGGGACTTCCCTTCCCCTCGGAATTGGGGCATGCCCATCACCTGGGGGTGGGACTTCCCTTCCTCTAGGAATTGGGGCATGCCCATCACCCAGGGGTGGGACTTCCCTTCCCCTAGGAATTGGGGCATGCCCATCACCTGGGGGTGGGACTTCCCTTCCCCTAGGAATTGGGGCATGCCCATCACCTGGGGGTGGGACTTCCCTTCCCCTCGGAATTGGGGCATGCCCATCACCCGGGGGTGGGACTTCCCTTCCTCTAGGAATTGGGGCATGCCCATCACCCGGGGGTGGGACTTCACCCTCATCCACCCAGAAACCATGATGGCACCAGTTAGATCCAGTACCCATATTTCAAAGGGAGCCCCAGAGTGTGTATTTTCAACAAGGTTCTCGGAGAGGCTTGAGCACATTGCATTTGAAAATCATTGGTTTCCAGTTTAGGAAAAGTGTAACTGTTTGTGGAGGGAAAAACATTTAAGTCTTAGGCCAAGTGCCTGTTCAGCCCGTTCTCTCCCCGCCTCCCGTGCCTCCTCCCTTCCCCCACTTGTTTGGCAGTGATCTGTGAGTGAGCATACCCCAGGAGGGGCCAGTCTGTGTCAGTGCTTCATGGACATTTGGAAATCTTTGGAAGAAATGGTTGTGGTGAAAGCTATGCTTTCTCCCCTCGCCCTTTTTTTTGGAGCCAGCTTTTGTTGTGATGGATTAAAAAGAATTTATGGGTTCTAACTTGCCAGGCCCTGGGAAATCCAGCCTAGATTTTTATATGAAAAGCCATACATTCGGAAGAGCTGAATTCCTACAGGAAGGGGTGGGCACTTGGCCTATAGGTTACTGAACCTGTCAGTCAAGTGCCTGGGACTGGGAGCTTTCTGTGACCCCGCCCCCTGTCTGACCCTGTTTAGGGTCAGGCTGGCTCAGGCACCATTACACCGTGTCACATGTCTCCATCTTTGCGTCCTGTGCCCTGCCTCCTGGCTCGTCTCCGGTCACCATGCGCCTCATGTCAGCTCTCCATTGGAGCTGGATTGGTTTGCTGGTACGGTTTTTGTTCTTTCCTCCCTCTCTGGCCTGTTTCCTGACAGTGTTGAGGGTATTTGTGGGCTGCGGGCCTTTATAACAACTGGCTGCCTGCAGACTGCTCATGCTCCAATAAAAACTCCAAGATTTGATCTTTCAATGTGTGGCTTCTCAGATAATTTACCATAGAACAAGGGGCTGGGGATATAGCCTAGTGGCAAGAGTGCCTGCCTCGGATACACGAGGCCCTAGGTTCGATTCCCCAGCACCACATATACAGAAAACGGCCAGAAGCGGCGCTGTGGCTCAAGTGGCAGAGTGCTAGCCTTGAGCGGGAAGAAGCCAGGGACAGTGCTCAGGCCCTGAGTCCAAGCCCCAGGCCCAGGACTGGCCAAAAAAAAAAAAACAAACAAACAAAAAAAAACCATAGAACACACAATTGTCACCTTGTTCACTCACTTTTTGGCCTTGACAGTGTTTCTGTACCTACTATTCCTTCTGTTATAAGGTAAGTTGTCGGAGAAGCCACAGTTGGAAGGATCCTTATTAGACGGTTTGGAGTCCTTATTAGGACGCTAGCAGTCTGCAGGTAGCTGATTGTTACAAAGGCCTGCAGCCCCCAAATACACTTAACACTGTTAGAAAATAGGCCAGAGAGGAAAGAAAGAACAATACCAACAAACCAATTCGGGTCCAATGGAGAGCTGAATCGGGACACCATGGTGACCAGAGATGAGCCAGGAGACAGGACCCAGGAGGCGAACACAGACACGTGGCATGCTGTAATGGCACCTACGCTTGTCTGGGCCTAAGTTGGGTCAGGTCAGCGGGCTGGGTCACAGGAAGCTCCCAGTCCCAGGCACTTGACTGAAAGACTCAGTAATCTATAGGCCAAGTGCCCACCCCTGTCTCCAGGAATTCAGGCACCCCTATCCCCTGGGGGTGGGACTTCCCTTCCTCCACCATGAAGACAAGACGCCAGACCCTACCATTCACCATGTGGCCAAGGTGGCACCTGCCAGACCTGATGTCCTTACTTCATATCTATCTATCTATCTATCTATCTATCTATCTATCTATCTATCCATCCATCCATCCATCCATCCATCCATCCATCCATCCATCCATCTATCTATCTATCTATCTATCTATCTATCTATCTATCTATCTATCGATCCATCATCTATCATCTATCATCTCTCTGTTCATCTACTATCTATCATCTATTTGTCCTCAATCTATCTCATCTTACACACAGAGGCACGCGTGTGCACGCGCATGTTTATAGAGATAATTGTATTTGCTCCCATTTACTCATCTCCAACCCTTTTTGTTTTTCCACATGGTTGCCATGTCCTTGGTGTTGGGGTGAAGGGGAACGTAGCTCAGAGCTCCTGTGGAGGCAGTGCTTTGAGGGCAAACACTCTGTCCTGTGAGGTAGCATGGGAGGACCTTCTCCAAGAAGACCAGAAAGTCCCGGCCTCTGTCAGAGCCGCAGGGGGGCTCTAGCTGGGGTGTGGGCCGAGCATTCCACAGCAGCTCTTGAAGAATGTGGACGCCTGCCTAGCTCAGACACCCAGCCCAGAGCCTGGTAGCCTGTGGAGTCCTGACCTGGGAGGCTGTTGGAATGTAGGCCTCGTCTCCCCCACCCACTGAGCCCACATTTGCATTTTAACAAGATCCCCGGGAGGGAGATTTCTGTGCATACTAAAGGTTGCCTAGTAGTGATTTACCAATCCCTGTCAGCCGGGACACAGCTGCTTTTTAGGTTTGAGCTTCACAAGTTGATTTTATTGAGATATTTAGTGCCTGTCTTGCTGCAGCCCGCGTGCCTCTGAGTAACATCATAAAGCCCTTTAAAATTGCAAAGACACAAAACAGGTATTTCATCTTCAGTGAACAATTCACAGGATCCAAGAATATACAAGCTGAGAAATGTTTCCTCAGTGCTCTGAGAGCCAGGGAAAGCTAGTGACCCGCTGTGCTTAACTGACCCGGAAATAGCTTTGCACTTAATTTTAATTTGCTGTGGGTGGCAACTGTGTTCTTTTTCTGGAGAAAAAAGGCAGCAAGCCCTCTTGAGGGCGAATGGCTGCAGCTGCGATTGATTGCTGAGAATCTAGGGTGAGAGCAGCAGGGACTGAAGAGCCAGCGCCATCTTCCTGAGCAGGGGCCCAAGTGCTCTGCAGAGCTCGACCCAAGGTCCACTGCGAGCCTGGGGCCTGCTCACCGGTGTCCACTGCGAGCCTGGGGCCTGCTGCCCAGTGTCCACTGCGAGCCTGGGGCCTGCTCACTGGTGTCCACTGCGAGCCTGGGGCCTGCTCACTGGTGTCCACTGTGAGCCTGGGGCCTGCTCACCGGTGTCCACTGTGAGCCTGGGGCCTGCTGCCCAGTGTCCACTGCAAGCCTGGGGCCTGCTGCCCAGTGTCCACTGTGAGCCTGGGGCCTGGTTCCCAGTGTCCACTGCGAGCCTGGGGCCTGCTGCCCAGTGTCCACTGTGAGCCTGGGGCCTGCTGCCCAGTGTCCACTGCGAGCCTGGGGCCTGCTGCCCAGTGTCCACTGCGAGCCTGGGGCCTGCTGCCCAGTGTCCACTGCGAGCCTGGGGCCTGCTGCCCAGTGTCCACTGGGAGCCTAGGGCCTGCTGCCCAGTGTCCACTGCGAGCCTGGGGCCTGCTCACTGGTGTCCACTGTGAGCCTCAGGCCTGATGCTGGCCCAGTGTCCACTGCGAGCCTGGGGCCTGCTGCCCACTGTCCACTGCGAGCCTGGGGCCTGATGACCAGTGTCTACTGCGAGCCTGGGGCCTGCTGCCCAGTGTCCACTGCGAGCCTGGGGCCTGCTCACTGGTGTCCACTGTGAGCCTGAGGCCTGCTCACTGGTGTCCACTGCGAGCCTGGGGCCTGCTCACTGGTGTCCACTGCGAGCCTGGGGCCTGCTCACTGGTGTCCACTGCGAGCCTGGGGCCTGCTGCCCAGTGTCCACTGTGAGCCTAGGGCCTGCTGCCCAGTGTCCACTGCGAGCCTGGGGCCTGATGACCAGAGTCCACTGCGAGCCTGTGGCCTGATGACCAGTGTCCACTGCGAGCCTGGGGCCTGCTGCCCAGTGTCCACTGCGAGCCTGGGTCCTGCTGCCCAGTGTCCACTGCGAGCCTGGGCCTGCTCACTGGTGTCCACTGTGAGCCTGGGGCCTGCTGCCCAGTGTCCACTGCGAGCCTGGGGCCTGCTGCCCAGTGTCCACTGCGAGCCTGGGGCCTGCTCACTGGTGTCCACTGTGAGCCTGGGGCCTGCTCACTGGTGTCCACTGTGAGCCTGGGGCCTGCTGCCCAGTGTCCACTGCGAGCCTGGGGCCTGCTGCCCAGTGTCCACTGCGAGCCTGGGGCCTGCTCACTGGTGTCCACTGCGAGCCTGGGGCCTGCTCACTGGTGTCCACTGCGAGCCTGCGGCCTGCTCACTGGTGTCCACTGCGAGCCTGGGGCCTGCTCACTGGTGTCCACTGCGAGCCTGGGGCCTGCTGCCCAGTGTCCACTGTGAGCCTGGGGCCTGCTTCCCAGTGTCCACTGCGAGCCTGGGGCCTGCTCACTGGTGTCCACTGTGAGCCTGGGGCCTGCTGCCCAGTGTCCACTGCGAGCCTGGGGCCTGCTGCCCAGTGTCCACTGCGAGCCTGGGGCCTGCTGCTCTCTGGATGTTCAGAGGAAACTGTGCCATGTGAACATTAGTCTCCTCTCTTGAAAGCTTAGCAAGAGCATTCAGCATTGCTGAGGATGACCCTACACTCCCTGAAGCTATGCAGGGTCCTGCCTGTGGTGTCCCCCTGTGGTGTTTTCCTGTGGTGTCCCCCTGTGGTGTCTTCCTGTGGTGTCCCCATGTGGTGTTTTCCTGTGGTGTCTTCCTGTGGTGTCCCCCTGTGGTGTCCCCCTGTGGTGTCCCCCTGTGGTGTCCCCCTGTGGTGTCCCCCTGTGGTGTCCCCCTGTGGTGTCCCCCTGTGGTGTTTTCCTGTGGTTTCCCCCTGTGGTGTTTTCCTGTGGTGTCCCCCTGTGGTGTTTTCCTGTGGTGTCCCCCTGTGGTGTCTTCCTGTGGTGTCCCCATGTGGTGTTTTCCTGTGGTGTCCCCCTGTGGTGTCCCCCTGTGGTGTCCCCCTGTGGTGTCCCCCTGTGGTGTCCCCCTGTGGTATCTTCCTGTGGTATCTTCCTGTGGTATCTTCCTGTGGTGTCCCCCTGTGGTGTCCCCCTGTGGTGTCCTCCTGTGGTGTCTTCCTGTGGTGTCCCCCTGTGGTATCTTCCTGTGGTATCTTCCTGTGGTGTCCCCCTGTGGTGTCCCCCTGTGGTGTCCCCCTGTGGTATCTTCCTGTGGTATCTTCCTGTGGTGTCCCCCTGTGGTGTCCCCCTGTGGTGTCCCCCTGTGGTGTCCCCCTGTGGTGTCCCCCTGTGGTGTCCCCCTGTGGTGTCCCCCCTGTGGTGTCCCCCTGTGGTGTCCCCCTGTGGTGTCCCCCTGTGGTGTCCCCCTGTGGTGTCCCCCTGTGGTGTCCTCCTGTGGTGTCCCCCTGTGGTGTCCCCTGTGGTGTCTTCCTGTAGTGTCTTCCTGTGGTGTCTTCCTGTGGTGTTCCCTGTGGTGTCTTCCTGTGGTGTCCCCCTGTGGTGTCCCCCTGTGGTATCTTCCTGTGGTGTCCCCCCTGTGGTGTTCCCTGTAGTGTTCCCTGTGGTGTCCCCCTGTGGCGTCCCCATGTGGTATCTTCCTGTGGTATCTTCCTGTGGTGTCCCCCTGTGGTGTCCCCTGTGGTATCTTCCTGTGGTGTCCCCCTGTGGTTTCCCCCTGTGGTGTTTTCCTGTGGTGTCCCCCTGTGGTGTCTTCCTGTGGTGTCCCCCCTGTGGTGTTCCCTGTGGTGTCTTCCTGTGGTGTCTTCCTGTGGTGTCCCCCTGTGGTGTCTTCCTGTGGTGTCCCCTGTGGTGTCCCCCTGTGGTGTCTTCCTGTGATATCTTCCTGTGGTGTCCCCCTGTGGTGTCCTCCTGTGGTGTCCCCTGTGGTGTCTTCCTGTGGTGTCCCCCTGTGGTGTCCTCCTATGATGTCCCACCTCTGTTGTCCTGGGGTCCGGAGCCTGTGGTCTCTGGGAGGGAGACCGTCTGCTTTGTTCAGTGGTAGAATGTTTACTCCTCCATCAGGCACAACTGAGTGGTCAGTGGGTGATCTCAGGGGGGCCAGGGTGAAGCAAGGCAAATGGCCTGTGTAATGGCCTCTGGGCCCGCACACTCCCCTGCATCACTAGAGACCGAGACTGGGAACTCAGGAGAAAGCCCCCGGAACACTCCGCAGAATGGAACACCCTCCCGACAGAACTCCAGCGGGCCAGGAAAGGGTGACTGGCACGGTGGGTGATCGTCTGCTCTTGTCTGCCGGCCTCTGGACCCCACGCCTCGCCTCACCGGTTCCTGGGATGCTGGCGGCCCTGCCCAGCCTGGCCGCGACTTGTCCGCCTCACACTGAACCCCTCGCCAAGCCCCATGCTCGCCCAGGTGCCAACCCGCCTGGACCTGTGACCTCCGACGTCCACCTGTGCCCGACCTGCCTTCCCACACCGGCTCGAACGCCTGCTGCTGGACACGCAGCCGCCGGCCGAGCCACCATGCGCCCCAGGACCCCTGCTGGGAGGCGCCCCCCAGGGGGTGCCACCTCTCGAAGTCGCCCTGGGCTCCTGGGGAAGGTGAGGCCGGAGGGGCGGCGGGGGAGCGGAAGGCGTCTCCCGCTGCGTCCAAGGGCCGGACCGCGCGGCCGCGGACACGGCTCCCGCCCTCGGTGAGAGCAAGTCCCAGACCGCGGGGTGGGCTGCGGGAGGGCCGTCCCTCCTCGGGGGGCTCGAGGCCGGGGTGCTAGGGCGGTTTTGTTTTGCGGTCAAGACGAGCGCACGGGAAGGCATTCCTGACACGCGGCGTCCCTCTCGCTGGGGCGGGCGGTGGGGACGGCTTCCCAGGTCCCGTCCACGCCGACGGCTCACGACGGACACAGAATCCTACGGGAACCGTGACCTGGGGTGCGCTCTCGGCTCGCCGGGAGGAGGGGGCGCGCGGGGAGGGAGGGAGGGGCGGGGGGGCGCGTGCGGGCTCCCGTGTGCCGTCTGGCCGGCTGGGGAGGGCACGAGTTTGGGGTTGAGCAGCTGCAACCGTGAGCACGCGCCTGGGAGACGCCCCTCCCTCCCCAGCCCCGCCCCAGCCTGCCCGTCGCGGCCCCCCTCACCACGTCCTCCTTCCAGAGGCGGGGTTCTAGCGCGGCTCTCTGCCTGTGGGGGAGATGGCCCCGTCCGGCCGGCTGCACCCCCCGAGACGCCCAGTTCGTAGAGACCGCGGCGTCTCGCGTGGGGCCCAGAGGGCGGGGCCCCAGCTCGTGGACGGACGCGGCGTGCGCGGTCCTGGCTCCCTCCTCGAGGCCCGCCCCGGAGCCCCCTCCCTCGAGCCCGCCCCTGCTCTGCCAGCGCCGGCGCGGGAGTGAACGCCACGCCTTCGCGGCCGGGTCGAGGATGATCGGGCCCACGGTCGGCGGCGGCGTTCAGCCTCCGGACACCACGACGAGGCCTCGGAGACCACGGGCTTGGAGGAGGAAGCGTTTTCCTTGGCTTGCAGCTGAGGGTCCAGGCCGAGGCGTGCGACCCCATGGCCGCGTCGTGGTGGTGGTGGGCGGCGCGCGGCCGCACCCTCCCCGCGGCCCCGGGACGGGGAAGGAAGGCCAGAGGAGCTCCGCCAGCCCCGCCAGGCCACCCCCGCCCCTCCCCGAGCTTCCGCTCCCCTCGGTGGGCCTCGCTTTCTCAAGCTTCCCATCACAGCTCTCGCCCCGGCCTCTGGGGGGACGTTCTAAATCCAAGCCACAGTGCAGCCTCTTCCTTATCATCTCGACATGCGCTTCAATGTGCACAGCCATTTGTGAAAAATGCAAATTCCATGATTCAGAGTCTCCGAGTCCGAGAGACCCAGAGGAAATAAACGCACCGGGTGAGGCTGGGTGAGGCCCACACCCCGTGGGACACTGCCCTGGACCGCTGACCTCCGGCCCCCCTCCCCCCCGCAGCGCCCGGTCAGCCGTGACACTAGGTCACAGATGTGATGGGCTCTGGGCTACCCTTGCCTGTCCCCCTGCAGGCCCTGCAGGTCCCCGGGCAAGTTCAAGGCCCGGCTGTGGACACAAGCCTCCACAGTGCAGCCACCTGGAAGGTGACGTCACATCCTACGCCGCACTTGTGTCATCCATAATGGGCGCGTGTAGCCCATTGCAACACACACACATCCTTCTCTCAGAAGTGCACATTTAGAGCATGGTGCTTACAGGCGGTTGGTGGTGGTGTTGGAGGACATTAGCCGACGTCAACAGAATGATGGATGGACACAGGCTGAGAAGAAGACATAAACAGACACAAACAGAATGATGGATGGACGTGGTTAGGAAGTCACAGTAGGAGAAGAGGGATGTTGGCAGCACAGGTGGACACCTGGATTCCTTCCTACAGGCCTCTGCTGCTCTGCAGGTAAACATCCCTCCCTCCCTCCCTCCCTCCCTCCCTCCCGACACTTGACATGCTTGCCAATGGACACAGAGGACTGCATAACCATTCCAAGAAAATGTGACAAAAGCAAGCAGAGGGGACTTTGCCAACCCCCCAGAGGAAAAGCTCCTTCAGATGGACGCGAGGTGGCCAGCGTGTGGGGGAGACAAAGGCTGCGGCTCAGTGACAGGTTTCTAAGCATCTCGTTCAGAAGTCTGTGGGATGCGGAGCAGGGCTGGAGGGCGGCCGGGCGGGCTCCTCAGCGGGCTGGAGGGCGGCGGAGGGCTGAGCTGGGAGGCCGAAGTGAGGCTGGGGTCCAGTGTTGGTGGAGGAACTGGTCCCATCGTGGCTGCTGTCTCTGGGGAACCTGAGGACTTAGTTACCTTGTCCCTGAGCCTTCAAGAGGAAGCCACCGTGGTACCCCGCTCCCAGCTTTACCCCACACCACCAATCTCCCCGACACGCTGTACACGCCTGGGCTGTGTTGGCACGCGTGCACACCGGAGCGGGAAGAGAGGACGGCAGGCTTGGTTGTCGTCCACACTGTGGCGTCCCGGAGGCCCAGCTGCCCCGAGAGGCGTGCCCGCCGGATCTGGTGCCGGGGACCCCCCAGCCCCCTGTGTGGGACTATCGGGGAACTCGAGGCGTCTCCTGAGAAGGGCTTGGTGTGGGGGTGAACCCCAGCCAGGTGCGTGCCAAGAGCATGAGGACAGGTGTGGTGTGGGGGCAGCGAGGTCCGGGCCCCGACCCCGCGGCGGAGCCGGCGCAGCCTCGCTCGCGTCTGCTCGGCAGGCTGCCGGGAGCTGGCGTTTCAAGGGCAGAGCCGCCCACGGAGGGGCTGCCGGCTGGCAAGCGCCAGTCAGCCGCGAGGGCGCGCGTTCCGCGCACAGACGTCCAGGGCTCTGCCGGCCCCAGTGGCGCGCGTCCCCCGGCCCCGGCCTGTGGCGGCCTCGAGCGAGCTCGGCTCTCGGCTCTGACTCTTCCGCGCAGTTGCAAGAAGAAAACGGAGAGAAGCTGTCCCTCGGAAAAAGCCGCTCTTCGGAGACGTGGGGAGGCGCTGCCTTTATGACTTCGAGCGGGCGAAGCGCGTCCGTTAAATCTGGCAGCGCCCAGTGGGGAGGCACGGAGACGGTGATCACACCGGGAGACCTTGGCCGGTCACCTTCTGGATGGAAAGGCTTTGGCTTCGGTGATTTACGAGTCTGGGTTCAAGTCTGATTCTCAAAATGAGCCAATGCCTCTGGCTGGGCTCGGGCCATTTCCGTATCCCAGCAACCGTCTGTCTGGCTGATGTGGCGTTGTTTCTAAGTATGTGGCTCCAAACAGGACCGCCCAGTGTCCGATCTAACTCGCATAAACAGTGTGGGGTTCGCCTTATTCGTATACATAAGCAGCTAATGTGAAACATCCCTTCTTGTGTCACTGTAGTTTGAACTCAGGGCCGTGTGTTTGCTGGGTTCTACCGCAGGGATGGCTCCCTGCCTCCTTCCTGCTCTCGTCAGTGTTGCCCAGGTTGGCCTCAGTTCCCGTGCAGCCCGGCGTTTGGTTGGCTGTGAGGAGGTCGTGGAAGGCCCCCCGGCCCGGCTTGGCCCTCCCCCGGCTCCTCCTCCCAAGCAGCTGGGCTGGCAAGCTGGAACCACGGCGCTCGGGGGAAAGGTTTGAATAGGTGAGTGTTTCACAGAATGAGTGATTGTGCTGAAGAACTGTTTTCTGACCCCGCCCTCCCGGAGCACCGGCCAGGGGGCCTGTGGCCGTGCATTTCAAAGGCAACGTGGCCGTGGCCTTGTGGCCAGTCACGTGTGGGCTCCAGAGGTGGGGCCACCAGCCTGGCCGGCTGTAGGCTGGAGAGCGCAGGCGAGAGACGGCACGGACGACGTCAGGGCTGCGAGCCCCGCGGAGCAGCACACGCAGTGTTCTCGCCAGGCGTCACGGGCTCACGCAGGGTGGACCCTGGGCCAGCGAGGACATTCCCCAGGCCAAGAGTCTTACCTGGACCCAGTGCGGGCAGCCGTCAGGTCCGGGCTAGTCCAAGTTGCTGGATGGCCCGCACTGCGGAGACTCGCCGCAGACACGGCGCTCCCCGCTGGTCACGGTCCGGCGGCCTCCGCTCGGGGCCCGGCGGCGGAGCCGGGACCATGGTGTTACGGGAGTCGCACCGTCTGCGGGCGGCACGGTCCAGCCCCGTCCTCCCCCGGGGAGCCCTCCTTCCTCTCCCAGGCGCTGATCGCAGGATTACAACGCCGGATTTCCAGGCCAGGAGGAAGCATGCCGGGGGGGGGGGGGGGGGGAAGGACGCCTTCCAGGAGGAAGGCAGTGGGGACCCAGGGCTTTCCCGTCAGGCTCGAGCAGAGGACAAGTCGAGTGTACTCCCCCTGTCACGCTGCCCTCCACCGCGTCAGGTGCCCCGGGCACCACGGGCCGCTCCCGCCTCCTGGGAACCGTGAGGAATGATGGGCCGGAGGGACCCGGGCCCCACCCCAAAGCCTGCTCCCGGGCAGAGGCTCCGGCCGCGGCACAGACGCCCCTCCCCCCGCCTCGCCCACTCCACTCCTCACACCCAAGCCGTGTGTGCACGCTCCCGACAGTAGGCGCGGACGAAACGCAGTTTGAATTTCCAGATGCCCACAACCTAAGCTCAAAATGTCTGGAGTGTGACGCATTGTCTTCAAACATGCTTTGAGCCATTGCAACCGCCCTGAAACAAGAGATTTCACGCCACGGATGATCGTCTTTGTACACACGCAAACTACTGAGCGAAAGGCGGCTACAGATTCTGCACACTATTAGAAGTTTCAGGAAATGTTGTCATACTTATCCATCAGTGCTGTTGAAAGAGAATTCAGGATTGTGTTTCTGAGATACGGAATGAGAGACGCAACACAAGTATTGTCTAACAATGAAGGCAACTCGGAATCAGGTCCCGAAGGCTCCACTGCTTTGTCTGACAGGGTCAGCGAGTTGTGGAGAAAATGGAGAACACGATCCACATTTGTTTGGGTCCCCGGGGTGCTGTCGATGGGCCTTCCCACAAGTGTCATTCACAAAGAAACTTCATAACCACAGAGGGATCCCGCAACTTGACTGTGAGAACGTGCAGAACAGAAAAGGCTGAGCGCACCTGGCGTTGGCAGGGACGACCCGGTCTCCTCCGAGGCTGCAGGGAAGGTGACACGGAGCAGCGTTTGGGAAGGTCGCGCATCAGTGCTTGCAACGTTAAACCCGCATCTACGACATAGGGGAGCCTGTATCCACCACCTGCACGTGACCGTATCTACCACACGCGTATGAACGTGTTCTGCGGCATATGTGTGTTAATCATTGCGGTACTAGGTATTTTCCCAAGGGATGGTGGAATGCTACTCAGCACGAAGGACCGTTCCACTGATAACCACCTGATGTAGTTACATCTCTGTGCCGTGAACACCAGATGAAAGATTTAGTACTTGCGACCCAGGTCCAGTAGACAGACGGCATCTGTGTAATCAGCGGTCTTTGTTTGTTATCCTAGCCAGTGTTTTGAGCAGAGAAAGGACACGGGATTTTCACACAACCCCACGGCCGGTGTTCAGTGGCTTTTGTGGGCAGCGTGAAAAGCTCTCATGTGGGCTGAATCTCAGATCAGCCCAGAGCCTGGGAGTTTCCCTCTCCAGAGACTCCACCGTCCCACCGCCCCAATATCCACAACGTTACCAGAATGGAGAGCCCCATGGCCATCGCAGAGGAATTCGTCCAGTGAATTTGGACTCCAGCCTCTGGTCTCCCTGTTTTTGTCAACACGCACTCTTGCCCATCTCTGGCCCCGCTTAAGACTCTTGGCCATACCAGCAGTGGGTAACGCGGCCGTGTACAGGATGCAGTCCGTCTCAGTAGGGAATCCACCTGCTTTCCCCAGGCTTTGTCCTTCACGTGTCCCTCAGCATACCATCAACGACAGGTCATGTAGACTTCTTTAGGGAAGTCTGCTGATATAAAGATCTATCGGCACGCGTGTCTTTGTATTTGTGAGGATGTATCCACTCACGGGGGTCGGAACACACACTAATTTAAAGGACAGGTGGAGGTTTGGTCTCCACGGGCTGAGCTCCAGTCCATCTCTGCCCCTTGGCTGCCCTGCACTTGAGGACACCCATGGTCAGAGCGAGTCCAAGCTTTGTCCCTGCCATGGGAAGTGTTTCTTCCCTTCAGGGCATTGTTAGGTGCACTTCTGACCCGTGAGGGGCCTTTGAGCATCTCATAGCACAAGCACACCTGTTTAGCCAGTCTCCTCTCCCGGGAGGGGAGCTCACCGACTGCTCTCTGGGACTTGGCCAGTCTCCTCTCCCGGGGTGTGTGTGTGTGTGGGGGGGGGAAGCTCACGGGTGCACTGCCTGGGACTTGGCCAGTCTCCTCTCCCGGGGTGTATGTGTGTGGGGGGGAAGCTCACTGGTCCACTGCCTGGGACTTGGCCAGTCTCCTCTCCCGGGGTGTGGGGTGGGAGGGGGGGAAGCTCACAGGTGCACTGCCTGGGACTTGGCCAGTCTCCTCTCCCGGGGTGTGGGGTGGGAGGGGGGAAGCTCACAGGTGCACTGCCTGGGACTTGGCCAGTCTCCTCTCCCGGGGTGTGGGGTGGGAGGGGGGAAGCTCACAGGTGCACTGCCTGGGACTTGGCCAGTCTCCTCTCCCGGGGTGTGGGGTGGGAGGGGGGAAGCTCACAGGTGCACTGCCTGGGACTTGGCCAGTCTCCTCTCCCGGGGCAGGGGGTGGGAGGGGGGGAAGCTCACGGGTGCACTGCCTGGGACTTGGCCAGTCTCCTCTCCCGGGGTGTGTGTGTGGGGGGGGGGGGGAAGCTCACGGGTGCACTGCCTGGGACTTGGCCAGTCTCCTCTCCCGGGGCAGGGGGTGGGAGGGGGGGGAAGCTCATGGGTGCACTGCCTGGGACTTGGCCAGTCTCCTCTCCCAGGGTGTGGGGTGGGAGGGGGGGAAGCTCACGGGTGCACTGCCTGGGACTTGGCCAGTCTCCTCTCCCGGGGCAGGGGGTGGGAGGGGGGGAAGCTCACGGGTGCACTGCCTGGGACTTGGCCAGTCTCCTCTCCCGGGGTGTGTGTGTGTGGGGGGGGGGAAGCTCACGGGTGCACTGCCTGGGACTTGGCCAGTCTCCTCTCCCGGGGTGTATGTGTGTGGGGGGGAAGCTCACTGGTCCACTGCCTGGGACTTGGCCAGTCTCCTCTCCCGGGGTGTGGGGTGGGAGGGGGGAAGCTCACAGGTGCACTGCCTGGGACTTGGCCAGTCTCCTCTCCCGGGGCGGGGGGGTGGGAGGCGGGGAAGCTCACAGGTGCACTGCCTGGGACTTGGCCAGTCTCCTCTCCCGGGGTGTGGGGTGGGAGGGGGGAAGCTCACAGGTGCACTGCCTGGGACTTGGCCAGTCTCCTCTCCCGGGGTGTGGGGTGGGAGGGGGGAAGCTCACAGGTGCACTGCCTGGGACTTGGCCAGTCTCCTCTCCCGGGGCAGGGGGTGGGAGGGGGGGAAGCTCACGGGTGCACTGCCTGGGACTTGGCCAGTCTCCTCTCCCGGGGTGTGTGTGTGGGGGGGGGGGGAAGCTCACGGGTGCACTGCCTGGGACTTGGCCAGTCTCCTCTCCCGGGGCAGGGGGTGGGAGGGGGGGAAGCTCATGGGTGCACTGCCTGGGACTTGGCCAGTCTCCTCTCCCAGGGTGTGGGGTGGGAGGGGGGGAAGCTCACGGGTGCACTGCCTGGGACTTGGCCAGTCTCCTCTCCCGGGGCAGGGGGTGGGAGGGGGGGAAGCTCACGGGTGCACTGCCTGGGACTTGGCCAGTCTCCTCTCCCGGGGTGTGTGTGTGTGTGGGGGGGGAAGCTCACGGGTGCACTGCCTGGGACTTGGCCAGTCTCCTCTCCCGGGGTGTGGGGTGGGAGGGGGGAAGCTCACAGGTGCACTGCCTGGGACTTGGCCAGTCTCCTCTCCCGGGGCAGGGGGTGGGAGGGGGGGAAGCTCACGGGTGCACTGCCTGGGACTTGGCCAGTCTCCTCTCCCGGGGTGTGTGTGTGGGGGGGGGGAAGCTCACGGGTGCACTGCCTGGGACTTGGCCAGTCTCCTCTCCCGGGGCGGGGAGCTCACGGGTGCACTGCCTGGGACTTGGCCAGTCTCCTCTCCCGGGGCAGGGGGTGGGAGGGGGGGAAGCTCACGGGTGCACTGCCTGGGACTTGGCCAGTCTCCTCTCCCGGGGTGTGTGTGTGGGGGGGGGAAGCTCACGGGTGCACTGCCTGGGACTTGGCCAGTCTCCTCTCCCGGGGCGGGGAGCTCACGGGTGCACTGCCTGGGACTTGGCCAGTCTCCTCTCCCGGGGCGGGGAGCTCACGGGTGCACTGCCTGGGACTTGGCCAGTCTCCTCTCCCGGGGTGTGGGGTGGGAGGGGGGGAAGCTCACGGGTGCACTGCCTGGGACTTGGCCAGTCTCCTCTCCCGGGGCAGGGGGTGGGAGGGGTGGAAGCTCACGGGTGCACTGCCTGGGACTTGGCCAGTCTCCTCTCCCGGGGTGTGTGTGTGGGGGGGGGGAAGCTCACGGGTGCACTGCCTGGGACTTGGCCAGTCTCCTCTCCCGGGGTGTGGGGTGGGAGGGGGGAAGCTCACGGGTGCACTGCCTGGGACTTGGCCAGTCTCCTCTCCCGGGGCGGGGAGCTCACGGGTGCACTGCCTGGGGTCTTGGAGCCTGTGGAGTTGTGCCTCTGCCCCCCGGGCCTCAGGGCTGGTGGCTGCCCCGCGGGCCGTGGCGTCTCGGTGCACACAGGGTGGCTGCCGTCTTCACGCTGAGTCAGGGCTCTAGGTTAGGATCGGGGTGGTAGGGACCTCCGCCTGTGTTCCATCTTTGTTCTGCCACGAGGACGGGTTGTGGCTGTAGCGGAAGAGGACACAGCCCACTCTCAAAGACCGTCAGGAAGTAGAAAACAGCAGAACTGCCCAGCCCTGCCCACAGTCAAATCAACCCCATCTTTCAGTGGCACTTGGACTTTCTCCCCCTGCCTCACAGAAAAAGTCCTGTCATCATTGGCGAAAAGCTGGGTATGGGTTTCCTGCAGAAAAAAACAACTTGGAAGAAGTTAGTCCTTGGTTTCCAATAACCTAATTAGGCACAAACAACAAGCTCTAGAACCGTTAACATGTGTGGGAGTCACGGCACTGATTATTATAACTTTCATCGAGTGCCTACTATGTGACAAGCTAAATTAGCTTAGAGTGAAAGATGAATCTAAAGATCCAATCTGCTGACACGCCGGGGGGCAAGCCCACCCCCATGGCGTCCAAACAGCTCACGGCGGGGCGCGCCCCGAGTGCCCGTCTCCACTTCTAACCTGGCCACTGCGGGGAGCCAGCCCAAAGGAGCCTGCGGGGGGAGGGGGTCAGTCATCCCCGAAGCTGTCCGCGTCCCCGGCTGGTGGACGGGGAGTGGGCAGCCGCAGCTCCCTTCCCGACCACCAGGGGGCCGCGGGGGGCTCCAGCTGACGCAGCGCCAAGGTCACAGCGACCTCGCGCTGCCTCCGCGCAGGCCTCTTCCACAGCACGGACCGTCCTGTGGAGGTGTGCGTGTGAACACGCGCGTGTGTTCTGCACTCCGGGCTCGGGGGCTTGTCACGTGCCGCCTCCCGCGCCCCGTGGCCGAGGAGGGCTCGTGCCCCTCCGGTGCCCATCGAGGGAGGGGCGCCCCCCCCCCCGTTCCCTGGCTGCCTGGCATGGGCTGAGTCAGAACGACTATTGGCTGCACCTTGGCCCTCAGGAGGAGGAGCAGAGCTGGGGCTGACCTTCATGAGCGCCTGGGCTGACCTTCGTGGGCACCTGGGCTGACCTTCGTGGGCGCCCGGGCTGACCTTCGTGGGCACCCGGGCTGACCTTCCTGAGCACCCGGGCTGACCTTCGTGGGCACCTGGGCTGACCTTCGTGGACACCTGGGCTGGCCTTCGTGGGCGCCTGGGCTGACCTTCATGAGCGCCTGGGCTGACCTTCATGAGCGCCTGGGCTGACCTTCATGAGCGCCTGGGCTGACCTTCGTGAGCACCTGGGCTGACCTTCGTGGGCACCTGGGCTGACCTTCATGAGCGCCTGGGCTGACCTTCGTGGGCACCTGGGCTGACCTTCGTGGGCGCCTGGGCTGACCTTCATGAGCGCCTGGGCTGACCTTCGTGAGCACCTGGGCTGACCTTCGTGGGCACCTGGGCTGACCTTCGTGGACACCCGGGCTGACCTTTGTGGGCACCCGGGCTGACCTTCGTGGACACCTGGGCTGACCTTCGTGGGCACCTGGGCTGACCTTCGTGGACACCTGGGATGACCTTCGTGGACACCTGGGCTGACCTTCGTGGACACCTGGGCTGACCTTCGTGGGCACCTGGGCTGACTTTTGTGGACGCCCGGGCTGACCTTCGTGGACACCTGGGCTGACCTTCGTGGACACCTGGGCTGACCTTCGTGGGCACCCAGGCTGACCTTCGTGGGTACCTGGGCTGACCTTCGTGGACACCTGGGCTGACCTTCGTGGGTACCTGGGCTGACCTTCGTGGGCACCTGGGCTGACCTTCGTGGGCACCCGGGCTGACCTTCGTGGGCACCTGGGATGACCTTCGTGGACACCTGGGCTGACCTTCGTGGACACCTGGGCTGACCTTCGTGGGCACCAGGGCTGACCTTCGTGGACACCTGGGCTGGCCTTCATGGGCACCTGGGCTGGCCTTCGTGGGCGCCCGGGCTGACCTTCGTGGGCACCTGGGCTGACCTTCGTGGGCTGACCTTCGTGGACACCCGGGCTGACCTTCGTGGACACCTGGGCTGACCTTCGTGGGCTGACCTTCGTGGACACCTGGGCTGACCTTCGTGGACACCTGGGCTGGCCTTCGTGGGCTGACCTTCGTGAGCACCTGGGCTGGCCTTCATGGGCTGACCTTCGTGGGCACCCGGGCTGGCTGGGGCAGTGGCCACCTTGACCTCTTGGGCGAGTGTCAGACAAGGAGCTGGGCTTCTGCTCCGTGCACGAAGCGTCATCACAGGTGTGTAGCTCCTGTCACTGCTCCCCTGGGGCAGGGCGGGCACTCGTCGCTCTTCCCTCATGGGGTCCATCTTTACGGATGTCACGGAGGGGATAGACTCAGGACCGCCAGCACCAGCCCTTCTCGTGGAGTCCAGGGTGCGGGCAGGGCAGGGTGGCACAGACCTGACTTTCTGGTCCCGAGCTGTTCCTAGCGGGACAGGAGCAGGGCAGCCTCCCTCCTGCCCGTCCCTCCCCCTCTGCTCTTCCTCCCGGGGCCCTCGCGTCCCCTCGCCTGCAGGAGAACCAGGAGCCACCGTGGATGTCAGCTCCCCAGAGCCAGCCGTCCTACGCTTCGTCCGGACGCAACGGGGCGAGGCGGACGCTGGAGGGAGACGCGAGGAGGCGCCCCGTCCCGAACCCGCAGAGGGAGGGCCGCGTCGGCCCCGGGGGCGATTCTCATCCACGTCCACCCGAGTGTGGGAACAAAGCCGCTCGGCTTCGCGGCCCCCTGGACGGCCCACACCCCGCTTGTCTGTGGGGGCCCCCTGGAGGGGCCCCGCACCTGCTGCAGCCGGCGGCTCTCCGGCTGCACCCCGTCGGGTGGGAGGGGCGGGGACGCGTGGCGTGGCTCCCATCCCCCACGGGGGCTGGGATTCAGTTGTGCCCGGCCTCGTCCTGAGCAGACGGCCTCTGGGGGGCGGGGGGAACTCCAGACGCGATGCGCGGAGTTCCTCCGCAGGGCCGCTCCACCCACCTGCCCTGCGCACCGCCGGGTGCCGGGGCCCCGAGCCTGGGCTCCGGGTGGGGGTGCGCGGATCAGCTTCCCCCCCGACACCCACAGCGCGGGCCTCGCGGGGGCCACGGGCCTCCCACGCTCAAGAGCTGGCCACCGACTTCCAAGTGAACACCGCCTTACGATTAAAAACCCCTCAAACCTGGAGAAGAGGGGACAGAATCCAGACGGCGCTAGCGGCCCGGGTGAGGGAAATAAAACATAACCGCTGAGGCGTTTGGTGCCTGACGGCACAGATTCGAAAGGCGGGGGACCCGGCCCCAGAGGTGGATTCACAGCTCCTGTGCCCCCGTGGACCCTGCCCGGGGGCCCGCACGGCCGCTGTGACCCCCCTGGACGCTGCCCGGGGACCCGCATGGCCGCTGTGACCCCCTGGACGCTGCCCGGGGACCCTGACGGCCTCTGTGACCCCCTGGACGCTGCCTGGGGACCCGCACGGCCGCTGTGACCCCCTGGACGGTGCCCGGGGACCCGCACGGCCGCTGTGACCCCCTGGACGGTGCCCGGGGACCCGCACGGCCGCTGTGACCCCCTGGACGCTGCCCGGGGACCCTGACGGCCGCTGTGACCCCCTGGACGCTGCCCGGGGACCCGCACGGCCGCTGTGACCCCCTGGACGCTGCCCGGGGACCCGCATGGCCGCTGTGACCCCCTGGACGCTGCCGGGGACCCGCACGGCCGCTGTGACCCCCCTGGACGCTGCCCGGGGACCCTGACGGCCGCTGTGACCCCCTGGACGCTGCCCGGGGACCCACATGGCCGCTGTGACCCCCTGGACGCTGCCCGGGGACCCTGACGGCCTCTGTGACCCCCTGGACGCTGCCCGGGGACCCGCATGGCCGCTGTGACCCCCTGGACGCCGCCCGGGGACCCGCATGGCCGCTGTGACCCCCTGGACGCTGCCCGGGGACCCTGACGGCCTCTGTGACCCCCTGGACGCTGCCCGGGGACCCGCACGGCCGCTGTGACCCCCTGGACGCTGCCCGGGGACCCGCACGGCCGCTGTGACCCCCTGGACGCTGCCCGGGGACCCGCACGGCCGCTGTGACCCCCTGGACGCTGCCCGGGGACCCTGACGGCCGCTGTGACCCCCTGGACCCTGCCCGGGGACCCGCACGGCCGCTGTGACCCCCTGGACGCTGCCCGGGGACCCTGACGGCCTCTGTGACCCCCTGGACGCTGCCCGGGGACCCTGACGGCCGCTGTGACCCCCTGGACCCTGCCCGGGGACCCGCACGGCCGCTGTGACCCCCTGGACGCTGCCCGGGGACCCGCACGGCCGCTGTGACCCCCTGGACGCTGCCCGGGGACCCTGACGGCCGCTGTGACCCCCTGGACGCTGCCCGGGGACCGACGCCCGCTGTGCCCCGTACAGGCTGATTCCCTGTGTGTCTGCCACTCAGGCTGGGCAATGGTCACAACGCAGATCTGTGCCGGGGCGCCTGGGACTGGCCACCTTGTCCCTGACGTGGCCACTTACACGGGGGAGCATGGCCACCAGTTCCGCTAGCCCTTAGTTCCTTCAGAATCTCAAAATTTATTTCTGTAAGCCCTCTGTGCATTACCCCTAAAACAACAAAAAACAAAATCAAGTCATTCAGGATCTCAAAATATTGCTCCTTCCTTCTTTCCCTCCCTCCTTCCCTCTTTCCCCTCTCCTCCTCTCCCTCCCTCCCTCTCTCCCCTCTCCTCCCTCCTTCCTTCCCTCCCCTCTTGTCCCTCCGTCCCTCCCTCCCCTCTCCTCCCCTCCTTCCCCTCCCTCCCCTCCCTCCCTCCTCTCCCTCCCTCCCTCCCTCCTCTCCCTCCCTCCCTCTCTCCCCTCTCCTCCCTCCTTCCTTCCCTCCCCTCTTGTCCCTCCCTCCCTCCCTCCTCCCTCCCTCCCTCCCTCCCTCCCTCCCTCCCTCTCTCTCTCAGGTCACCCTAGTGGCTTCTGACCGCCCGTGTCACCTGGAGAGGCCTCTTACCTTGCTCCGGGCAGCCCTGTGCCCCTGTGCCCTGCGCCCCGGGGCTGAGGGGTGCAGGCCGGGTCGGCTCTTCCTCGCCCTGCCTGGGGGGGGGTTCAGTGCCGCACAGCGTGGTAAGTCGCCTCCACACAGCCGGGCAGGAGGCAGCTCCTCGCGTCTCCTGAGCTGTGTCCTGGGGAAGCAGCCAGGCCCCGTCTTGGCGCTGACTCCTGACTCTGTCATGTAGTTTCAAATGAGCTTTGGACCCAGAACACAGCAGGTTTAAACGCCTGTTTCTGGACCGTTCCTCGGCGCTGACCAGGCGTGCAGTCGCGTCCGCCACCTGCCCGCGCCTGCCTTGCAGGGGACGAGGGAAGCAGCCCTGACCCCCCTGCCCTCGGCCCAGGGCTACGGGGTCGGCGGCAGACCCAGGGCCGGCCGGCGCCCCCCACCGCAGCACACGCTTCCTGCCACGCGGAACCGAGGGCGCGCGGCCTGTCCCCGCAAGGGAGGGGAGGCAGGGAGCCCGCAAGAAAGCCTTCCCGGCGGCCGTGCAAGGGGGGCTCCGTGCCCCCCGTGAGTGCAACACACCCAGGCTGGGAACCTCGTGAGGGAGGGGCACGGCGGGTGTGGACAAAGCGTGCCCAGGCACGCTGCATCCGAGCCCCCCGAGACGCGGGGCACGGTGCCACGCACCCCACGCCCTGCGGCTGTCCCCCTCCGGTGGAAGGAGACGGCGCGTCTCCACCGGAGCTCCGGGAGAGGCTTCCTGCCCCGCTCCTGCTGGCCTCGGGGCCGGGGCCGGAGAGGCCCAGAGCGGCAGGAAAGGCTGGAGGCTGTGCCCTCCGTTGACCAGATCCGCACCAGTGGCGGAGAGGTGCGTCTGTCTGGGTTTTATCTTCGTCACCGTCACGCGGGAGCGGAGCGAGCGATCGTCCCACGAAGCGCGCACGAATCAGGAAGTGACGCGCACGAGAACGCGGATACACGGGAGGTGGGGGGGTCCCAGCCTTGACCCAAGCGTGTGCCAGGACCACGGGTGTCCAGCGCGCGTGCCTGCGGAGAGGACCAGGCCTTCACGGCCAGCCGAGGACACGCTCCACGCCAGGCCGCGGGACGCAGACACAGAGGAGACACTGTGGGGGGGAAGAAGGCCACTGAAGGTCGCTCGTGTCGCGGAACCCTCGCTCCTCCTCCTGCGGAGGCATCGAGAAGGACTGAGCAGGAGTAACGCACCGACGCCTAGGCGTGCCCTCAGCCACTGTCCAGACTTAGCAGACAGGGGCCAAGGAGGAAACCAACCACCCAAGAACAAGGCGATCGTTGAAAACCCGTGCGGAGGCGGGTGTGCGGCCTGGGCGCCAGCCCTCGCGCCCCCCAGGGCTTCAATCCTAGAGGGCTGTACTGTGTAACGTTGGTCACTCCGTTCTTCATCAGCGTACAGTTCTGACCCAGAAGAAAAATTGCAACGCAAACTGAATACTAACAAGCTCTCAAAGGGAGACCTGGAGTGGGAAGCCATCACGGACGGGAGACCTGGGGTGGGAAGCCATCACGGAGGGGCAGGAAGGCGGGCCGAGCACACGGAGGCCACCGCAGTCCCCACTGGAGCTCCGAGGCAGAGCAGGGTCCCGAGCGAGGGGGAGGCCGGGGGTCAAGCCGACATCCGGAGGACCGCGGGCCCCGCGCTGCGTGCAGCACCGGGACTGGGGACTGGCGGCTCCACAGGAGGGAGGAGCTCCGAGCACGGGGACCGGCGGCCCCTCGGGAGGGAGGAGCTCTGAGCACGGGGTGAGGAGGGAGGAGCTCTGAGCACGGGGACCGGCTGTTGTTCAGGAGGGAGGAGCTCCGAGCACGGGGACCGGCTGTTGTTCAGGAGGGAGGAGGTCTGAGCACGGGGACCGGCTGTTGTTCAGGAGGGAGGAGCTCCGAGCACGGGGACCGGCGGCTCCTCGGGAGGGAGGAGCTCCGAGCCTGCGCACACCCAGCTCCGCCCTCCTTGGAGACTCTGCCTTGGAAAAGCCTCAAGCATGGCGGAGACAGCCTTTGTGTGGGGAGCTGATGGAGAAGGCTGGGGCAGGACACGGAGCTCTGCTGGCGTTTGGGACGTGGGTCTGAACCGGCCCCTTCCCGTGGCCCCTGGGACGGGCCCCGGCTCCATCCCGAGCAGCCGGCCCGCCGCGCCTGCCCCACTCATCCAGGGAGCGCAGAATTGTGGCTGAGAGCAGACGTGTGTGGCTACTGCTTGTGCCAGTGTCAACCTGTCCGTGCCACCCCAGCTCTCTGCACTCCTTTTTTTTTTTTTTTGGCCAATCCTGGGCCTTGAACTCAGGGCCTGAGCACCGTTCTTGGCTTCTTCCCGCTCATGGCTAGCACTCTGCCACCTGAGCCACAGCGCCACCTCTGGCCATTTTCTGTATATGTGGTGCTGGGGAATCGAACCCAGGGCCTCATGTATACGAGGCAAGCACTCTGGCCACTAGGCCATATCCCCAGCCCCTCTGCACCCTTGAAGAAGGGGAAGCTCAGTCCTGCAAGGACGTGTTGGGGTGCCCAGGGCTCCCTGTCAGGGGTGGCGGGTGTTGAGGGGGGGCACCGGGGAGAGACCCCATGGGTTTGGAGGCTGGAGTACCTCTCACCTTCTCCGGGGCCTTTCCCTTAGCTCTGAAATGGGCCCATCAGTCCTGGCAAACGTGGTTCTCGGGTCACAGAGGCTGGGGGAGGGGAAGGGCCACGCAGGCTTTGGGGGTGTGGAAGCACGGGCGGGGCCAGCCCCGTCCTCCAGACCGCCCTTCCTTCCCCAAGCGTGGGGCTCGTTCAGGACCTTTCATCAGGACTCTTTCTGGGCAGGCGGCCAAGGGCTCTGACGTGGGGGTAAATCAGTTCCTGAGGGGCCAAGACGGGGTCTCCTGTGGGCCGGGAAAGGGGAGGCTGGACACGGCTCTGGGAAGACGCCGGACATGGCCTTCTCCCGGGGCTGTGCTCTGGTGAGCCCTGCCTCTCCACAGGGCGCTCAACATGGCAGCCGAGGAAGCCCTTCTGTCCTGTGACCGTCCCGCGGTGCGCCACGCTGGCCTCGGGCGGGGCGGCGATGCTAGCACACCGTGATCTTCTCATCGGCGTGGCTCCGGGCACGCTCTCTCTGGTCCCGCAAACGCTGCGAGCGCGGCCGCGGGGGGCCCGGGGCGGGCAGAGGCCGCCTTTCCCGCGCGGGCCGATCGCACGCGGGGCCGAGCTCAAGGACTGGGAGACGAGCTCCCTCCCACCCGCTGTGATTTCAGCACCCCGGGCGGCGGCGTGGGGTGACACACGGCGGCGGCCGCCCTGCTGCCGGTGCTCCGAGGTCAGCCTGGGGTCGCAGCCTGAAGCCCGGGATGAAGTACGGCATTAAAAACAATGAAGGTTAAGAACGCGCTCCTCCCAGGGCAGCAGAGCCGAGCTGGCAACCCCACACAAAGACGCTCAGCGCGGCCGGGCCTGGAGCTGGGGCTGGGGCCGAGCAGTCGGCGGGGCTCCATCTTCCTCCCGCGCGAGGGCAGAGCGGGGCAGTGGGCAGCACGGGGAGGGGGCGCCCAGGCAGAGGCGGGGAGCGCGCACGTGTGCACACGTGGGCATGCAGAGGCGGGGAGCACACACACAGCTACACACGTGGGCATGCGTGCATGCAGAGGCGGGGAGCGCGCACACAGCTACACACGTGGGCATGCGTGCATGCAGAGGCGGGGAGCGCGCACACAGCTACACACGTGGGCATGCGCGCATGCAGAGGCGGGGAGCGTGTACATGTGCGCACGTGGGCATGCGTGCATGCAGAGGCGGGGAGCGTGTACATGTGCACACGTGGGCATGCGCGCATGCAGAGGCGGGGAGCGTGTACATGTGCGCACGTGGGCATGCGTGCATGCAGAGGCGGGGAGCGCGTACATGTGCGCACGTGGGCATGCGTGCATGCAGAGGCGGGGAGCGCGTACATGTGCGCACGTGGGCATGCGCGCATGCAGAGGCGGGGAGCGCGCACGTGTGCGCACGTGGGCATGCGCGCATGCAGAGGCGGGGAGCGTGTACATGTGCGCACGTGGGCATGCGCGCATGCAGAGGCGGGGAGCGTGTACATGTGCACACGTGGGCATACATGCATGCAGAGGCGGGGAGCGCGCACATGTGCGCACGTGGGCATGCGTGCATGCAGAGGCGGGGAGCGCGCACACAGCTACACACGTGGGCATGCGCGCATGCAGAGGCGGGGAGCGTGTACATGTGCGCACGTGGGCATGCGTGCATGCAGAGGCGGGGAGCGCGTACATGTGCGCACGTGGGCATGCACGCATGCAGAGGCGGGGAGCGTGTACATGTGCGCACGTGGGCATGCGTGCATGCAGAGGCGGGGGCCACACACATGTGCGCACGTGGGCATGCGTGCATGCAGAGGCGGGGAGCGCGTACATGTGCGCACGTGGGCATGCGTGCATGCAGAGGCGGGGAGCGCGTACATGTGCGCACGTGGGCATGCACGCATGCAGAGGCGGGGAGCGTGTACATGTGCACACGTGGGCATGCGTGCATGCAGAGGCAGAGAGCGCGTACATGTGCGCACGTGGGCATGCGTGCATGCAGAGGCAGGGAGCGCGTACATGTGCGCACGTGGGCATGCGTGCATGCAGAGGCAGGGAGCGAGCACACACGTGCACATGTGGGCATGCACATATACAGAGGCGGGGAGCGTGTACATGTGTGCACGTGGGCATGCACGCATGCAGAGGCGGGGAGCGTGTACATGTGCGCACGTGGGCATGCGTGCATGCAGAGGCGGGGGCCACACACATGTGCACACGTGGTCATGCGCACATGCAGAGGAGGGGAGCGTGTACATGTGCACACGTGGGCATGCGTGCATACAGAGGCAGGGAGCGCGTACATGTGCGCACGTGGGCATGCGTGCATGCAGAGGCGGGGAGCGAGCACACACGTGCACATGTGGGCATGCACATATACAGAGGCGGGGAGCGTGTACATGTGCGCACGTGGGCATGCGTGCATGCAGAGGCAGGGAGCGTGTACATGTGCGCACGTGGGCATGCGTGCATGCAGAGGCGGGGAGCGTGTACATGTGCACACGTGGGCATGCGTGCATGCAGAGGCGGGGAGCGCGTACATGTGCGCACGTGGGCATGCACATATACAGAGGCAGGGAGCGAGCACACACGTGCACATGTGGGCATGCACATATACAGAGGCGGGGAGCGTGTACATGTGTGCACGTGGGCATGCGTGCATGCAGAGGCAGGGAGCGTGTACATGTGCGCACGTGGGCATGCGTGCATGCAGAGGCGGGGGCCACACACATGTGCACACGTGGTCATGCGCACATGCAGAGGCGGGGAGCGTGTACATGTGCGCACGTGGGCATGTGTGCATGCAGAGGCAGGGAGCGCGTACATGTGCGCACGTGGGCATGCGTGCATGCAGAGGCGGGGAGCGCGTACATGTGCGCACGTGGGCATGCGTGCATGCAGAGGCGGGGAGCGCGTACATGTGCGCACGTGGGCATGCGTGCATGCAGAGGCGGGGAGCGCGTACATGTGCGCACGTGGGCATGCGTGCATGCAGAGGCGGGGAGCGCGTACATGTGCGCACGTGGGCATGCGTGCATGCAGAGGCGGGGAGCGCGTACATGTGCGCACGTGGGCATGCGTGCATGCAGAGGCGGGGGAGCGCGTACATGTGCGCACGTGGGCATGTGTGCATGCAGAGGCGGGGAGCGCGTACATGTGCGCACGTGGGCATGCGTGCATGCAGAGGCAGGGAGCGCGTACATGTGTGCACGTGGGCATGCGTGCATGCAGAGGCAGGGAGCGCGTACATGTGCGCACGTGGGCATGCGTGCATGCAGAGGCGGGGAGCGTGTACATGTGCACACGTGGGCATGCGTGCATGCAGAGGCGGGGAGCGCGTACATGTGCGCACGTGGGCATGCGTGCATGCAGAGGCAGGGAGCGCGTACATGTGCGCACGTGGGCATGCGTGCATGCAGAGGCAGGGAGCGAGCACACACGTGCACATGTGGGCATGCACATATACAGAGGCGGGGAGCGTGTACATGTGTGCACGTGGGCATGCGTGCATGCAGAGGTGGGGAGCGCGCACATGTGCTCACGTGGGCATGTGCACATGCTCAGGGACACGTAGGTGTGCACATGCGTGTGCACATGGGTCTGTGTGATGGAGGACAGCTGGGAGGGAGGGAGGGAGGGGTGAGGTGCTCCGGGAAGGGGTGAGCAGCCGTGGGGGTCCCGCGTACCTGACAGGGAGTGAAAGCTCACCTCTCCTTACGTAACCGGAGCCGGCGGCTCTGCCTGCCTCATCTCAGCCCGTGCGTTTATCTTTTAAAATTGCATTTTGCCATGAAGCAAGATTCCACGGCATGGACTGCTCTTCCGTCGTGTCTCCGTGTCTTGGCAGGTCCCCCCCTCCCCGCTCCCATCTCTACCTCGTGCACCTTCCCAGTCCCTGCCCCGCTCCCCCGCCACGGTCACCTCCAGAGTTTCCCCCTTCTCTGCTCCTCCTGCTCCAAAGAGTGATTTCCTCCCGCTGGGTGACAACTAGCTTATGTAGCAATAGAGATCCATCTTCCATTCTGCACACAGTACTGAGCACCTGCTCTGTGAGTCTGTATGTTAGGTGCTATATGTGTGTGTGTGTGTGCATGTGGTAGGTGCTGTGTGTGTGTTAGGTAGTTTGTGTGTATTAGGTGTGTATATCTGGGGTGTGCATGTGTTAGGTGGTGTGTGTATTTAGGTGGTGCGTGTGGATGTTAGGTAGTATGTATTTAGGTGGGGTGTAAATATTGGGTAGTGTGTGTGTGTGTGTGTGAATCAGTAGTGAGTTTGTAAACCTCACGCTCAGGGACCCTGATATCCAGTAGGCTGGGAAGAGCTGAGGGCAGGGGCGAGGGCTGGAAGTGCACCCTGGCCCCCACAACACAAAGGTGGTAAAATGGACACTGGAGGGGCTAGGCAGAGCTTGGGGAGAGAAGGGGCCCACAGGATGGGGAGGGGCTTCTTTGCGGAAGGCGGGAATGCCCTCCGGCTCACAGGGCTTTGAACTGGACAGTGGTGTCCATCTCTTATGTCACACCAAGGTTCCTGATGAACATTATCTCATGTGTTCATTCATGGGATAGTTAAGTAAATTAATAAAGTAATGGCATTCCACTTCTCTCCTTTTCAGCCAGAAAAGGGTTAGAGTGCTACCTTCAGAACCATAGTTAATTCAGGAAGATAAAGAACTCAGCCTTAGAGGAGTTGTCCTCACAGCTAATCATCCACGCAGTGTTATCCTAGATTTGTTTATTCCATGTAAAACACCAGCCTCAAAGGACAATTCTGTGAAGCCAGGAGCTCGAGGGCGGGGCCATGGCACTGGAGGAGCTGGAGGGCGTGGCCATGGCACTGGAGGAGCTGGAGGGCGGGGCCATGGCATTGGAGGAGCTGGGGGCGGGGCCATGGCATTGGAGGAGCTGGAGGGCGGGGCCATGGCATTGGAGGAGCTGGAGGGCGGGGCCATGGCATTGGAGGAGCTGGAGGGCGGGGCCATGGCATTGGAGGAGCTGGGGGTGGGGCCATGGCATTGGAGGAGCTGGAGGGCGTGGCCATGGCATTGGAGGAGCTGGAGGGCGGGGCCATGGCATTGGAGGAGCTGGGGGTGGGGCCATGGCATTGGAGGAGCTGGAGGGCGGGGCCACGGCATTGGAGGAGCTGGGGGTGTGGCCATGGCATTGGAGGAGCTGGAGGGCGGGGCCATGGCATTGGAGGAGCTGGGGGTGTGGCCATGGCATTGGAGGAGCTGTAGGGCGTGGCCATGGCATTGGAGGAGCTGGGGGTGTGGCCATGGCATTGGAGGAGCTGGAGGGCGGGGCCATGGCATTAGAGGAGCTGGGGGTGTGGCCATGGCATTGGAGGAGCTGGGGGTGTGGCCATGGCATTGGAGGAGCTGGAGGGCGGGGCCATGGCATTGGAGGAGCTGGGGGTGGGGCCATGGCATTGGAGGAGCTGGAGGGCGTGGCCATGGCATTGGAGGAGCTGGAGGGCGGGGCCATGGCATTGGAGGAGCTGGGGGTGGGGCCATGGCATTGAGGAGCTGGAGGGCGGGGCCATGGCATTGGAGGAGCTGGGGGTGTGGCCATGGCATTGGAGGAGCTGTAGGGTGTGGCCATGGCATTGGAGGGGCTGGGGGTGTGGCCATGGCATTGGAGGAGCTGTAGGGTGTGGCCATGGCATTGGAGGAGCTGTAGGGCGTGGCCATGGCATTGGAGGAGCTGGGGGTGTGGCCATGGCATTGGAGGAGCTGGAGGGCGGGGCCATGGCATTAGAGGAGCTGGGGGTGGGGCCATGGCATTGGAGGAGCTGGAGGGCGGGGCCATGGCATTAGAGGAGCTGGGGGTGTGGCCGTGGCATTGGAGGAGCTGGGGGCGGGGCCATGGCATTGGAGGAGCTGGGGGCATGGCCGTGGCATTGGAGGAGCTGGGGGCGTGGCCGTGGCATTGGAGGAGCTGGGGGCGTGGCCGTGGCATTGGAGGAGCTGGGGGCGTGGCCGTGGCATTGGAGGAGCTAGAGGGCGGAGCCTTGCGCTGGAGGAGCTGGGAGTTCAGGCCCAACACTGTGGGCTGGAGGGTTCACTACTGCTGCCCAGTGCCTAAGGCTGCCTTGAGGCTCATGGCTGCTGTCCATCATATCCCCAACAGCTAATTCAGGCCTGTTTGGGGCACATTTTTTAGTTTCCCCATCTGTAAATCACAGGTAATGAAATTACCTTCCTGAAAATGTCGTGAGGAATAAGATGAAACGAGAGATCGTTGGAGGAGGACGCACCCTAAGATTCCATAGCGTTGCTCCTGAAGGAGGGTTAGGACTCTGTCAGTGTGATTTCTTAAAATCCTGTGATTAATGCCTTATTTTTAATCTGTCTGCCTGTGAGAGATAACCATTTGTTTCTAATTTCAGCCTCCCTGCAGTCCCATGGAGGGCTGTGTTGGACAGAGTGCAGCTTCCTGTGTTATGGGTCTTTGGTGGACACTTTTTGATGAAGATGATGAAAGTACTACAGAATGTTCAGGCTGGAAGTGGGGTTAGAGCTCATCAGACAAAGCATTCCTTTTTGCAGATCAAGAACAAGGCGTCTGAGAGGCTTCATGATTTCCCTTGTTCAACTTTGAGCTCTTCCAAATGCCTGACGCAGGTCTGGGTCTGGGAATGGCTTGTCAGTACAACGTTGCCGGGAAAATGAGCAAATGAATATGTGGGCAGGAGGATGGGTGTGTAAATGAATTTCTAGATGGATGAGGGACTGGATGGATGGATGGATGGATAGATGGATGGATGGATGGATGAGTCGATGGAAGGGTGGAGGTGTGGATGGATGGATGGATGGATGGACTGACAGGAGTATGGATGGAAGATGGATGGATGCTTCACTTCATTAGTGTGCAAAACATAGGCCATTCCAGGGTCAAATGTGGTACTAACACCTACTGGTAAGAAAGGGTAACTTGGGGTGTCTAGAGTAATGTGCAAAGAGCCCAAACAAGCAGGAGCAGGGTGGCGGGGTGCGGAAAGGCGGACTGGGGCTGTGTCCGCACCCACACACTTGTTAAAGGACCCCATGCTATGCAGGTACTGAACGCTCCCCTGAGCAGTACAGCTAATGCTTGCCTTTTAAAAAAAAATCAAAGAAACAAAAAATAAAGCTCAGATCAGTTAACAGCCCGTAGGAGAGCGTGCCACAGTAATTAATAGTCCTTGTTCTCAGTCAGGGTCTCAGTGCAGCACTGCGCGTCTCCGAAGGCCACCGCTGGCTGGGAAGGTGGTCCTGCCTCCGGGAGGGAGGCCGGCAGTCCCCTCAGGCCAGGGGACCCTCTGGGGACACGCTGCGCTGGCCGAGGGCACCGGGACGGCTCCTCGGGAAGGGAGGCAGATGGCGTCTGCCAAGCCTCCAGGATGACAGCATTGAGGTGGAGTCTGCCCTGCTTGTGGGCTGGCCAGCCTCTGAAGTCAGCTACAAAGCTGCCTCGGGCACTTCTGTCAAGAAGAAAGGCTGTCCCTGTCTGTCTGGGCACCGTGCTCCTCCTGCCTAGCCCCAAAGGGCCCAGGCGGCCACTCCCTTCCCTCCTGGGGCCCTGCCCGGGGCTGGACATCCGCAGAGCAGACCTGGGCTGGCAGGGGGCCGCAGCCCACACCCATCCCGCTGCTCCCTGAGGACGAAGAGCAGGGCCCCGCCCGGGACCACCGCGCGCCCCTCCACCTGCAGGCCGAGTGCCGGCGCGGAGAAATGGAGCCCAGAACCAGGCAATTTGCACAGGGGGAGGCCAGCCACTCCAGAGCGGAGGTGCTCGAAATACCTGAGTGGAGAGAAATGCAGATGCAGCCTCCCACGCCGCCCTCGGAAATCAGGGCAGCTCCAGGTGAACTTCCCCTCAAGGTGACCTTGGTTCAAAATAGAAAGATGGGGAAAAAAAAATAGAAAAATGGCTCTGATGTATTCACAGGCTGGACGGAGAATGAAGAAGGAGAGGCAATAAAACCCCCCAAAACACAGCTCTTCTCATGACAGCACGGCCCACGCCTCCCCACGACAGCACGGCCCATGCCTCCCCACGAGGTTTCCGGAAGCCCCGCTGCTCGTCCCCTGCCTCATGCCGGGTGGCAAGGCAGGAGCTGCCAGGCCGGAGGTTTCCGGAAGCCCCGCTGCTCGTCCCCTGCCTCATGCCGGGTGGCAAGGCAGGAGCTGCTGGGGCCCTGTCTGCTCACACAGGGTTCCCGGCTGTGGTCATGGCGGTGTTGATCCCATTGGGCAGCTGCCGGCTGGATGCAGGACCCGGGCAGCTTGAGCTCACGAGCCCCCCCCCCCCCCCCTGCAGGCCAGGGCTGCCTGGGCCTGGCTGTGCGCCCCTCCTCTCCCTTGTCTCTCTCCTCTCCACACCAGGGCTGCCTGCCGCAGTGCTCTGTCCCCCGCTCTTCAACAGGGTGCCGGGGTCTTAAGAAGCTAGAAGCCTGTCCTCGGGGGTGGGGGGGGTGGGAGGGGCGGGGGGGGGGTCGCGGTCAGTGACTTCACCGGACACGGGCCCTCGCAGGCCTGTGGCTCCAGCCCAGACTCAGGATTTCTAATTATTTTTCCAATAATTTTCAGGAAGATGCCATCTTGAGCCGGCTTGATAACAGCTGTCACCCTGAGTGACTGCGCGCTCCCCAGAAACTCCCCCAGGCACCGAGCCCCATCTCTGAAGAGACGTTCTGCCGCTTTTATTTCCTCTCGGAAATATTCCCGCTCCTGGATCCTGATAGGGGAGACAGAAGACAAACATGCGCTCCCGGTGAAATGCCACCTCGTCAGAGCCCGGAGCGTGGGAGCACCTGCCCTCGCGCCCCGCCCCTCCTGGCGGTGCCTCCGGGGACCGGGCGCAGCGCGCGGGGACACGCTGGGAGGAGGACTCCGAGCAGCTTTGACCCCCCGTTCCGTGTGAGGGCCAGCGGTGGGGGGGCTCCCCTCGGCCCCCTCGCTGTGTGGGTGACACCCTGGGGCAGAGCTCCGCCCCCGACCACACGCAGACGAGGAACCCCGCCACCTCGCACTCGGAGTCCGCCTGTTCTGCGCTCCCAGCGAGGGCGGAGCCCCAGGACGGCTGACCGTCCCCTCGACGAGTTCATTTACGTGGTTGAGGTGCCCTTTCTACCCACGCTCCGTGCATGACGCCACTCACGCAGTGGGTAAATCTTTCCTTGGATCTAGTTCTGGAAGTGACACCGGTAGAAGTGGCTGGGGCCACTGGAGAGTTCTAGAAGCCATCAGAGCTCTGAGCGGGGCAAAGCGCTCTGACGACCCGGACTCTCAGGGCCTCTCCCACAGCCAGGGTGGTGACCCGAGCCCCCATTAGGCCCAGGTTAGAAAACTAGGAGCCCTGGAGGACGTGAGAGCCCGTCACCGGCTCCGGCTGGAGTGTCGACGCGTACGAGTTACAAACAACAAGCAGAAGGTCATCAGACAAGAGTCAGGCATGGCCGTCCCTGTTCCCATTTGAGAAACTGAGCAGCTCACGAGTGACCTGGCAGGGCTAGAGGGCGACGGAGGTGGAGAAGTCCCATCCCCACCCTGAGCTGATGAAGTCTCGGGCCCGGTGCCCGGCCCCCTCCCCGTCCACAGAGCCCTTGCTGGTGGGAGGATGCTGGGAAGCAGTTTCCAGGCTTTCTCACCGAGGTTTTGTTAATGAGGAGGCAGGGCCCCCCCGGCCGGGGTCCAAGTCTCTGCCTCCACTCACTCCACCTGCTATGAAAGTGGGGACGTGAGAGCGGAACCCTCAGAGCCATCCCCCCGGGCCACCGCCGTAATTCACCTCTCCGCAGCTCGGGTCAGACTCGGCACTCGGGAGGACGGAGGCTGAGACGGGTCACCGGGGACTCCACGTCTGAGGCGGGGCTCTTGGGAGGTGGGCATGGCTTGCTACCCTTGTCCCCAGGGGGGTCAGCGGCAGAAACCGCCACAGAAGACACGCGCACCGTGTGACAGAGGCGAGTCCTTTCCCCTGTGCAGCAGCTGAGCTCCACCCGGGGGGCAGAGATGCCAGCGGGCTGTCCAGGCCGCCGTCACTCTGATGGCCTCCGGAACCGCATCCCGGCAAAGTGAGTACTTTTAATTAGAGCCTCGGCACAACCGAGGCAACCAGGTGTCTCTCCCTGGAACGCAGGCAGCTCCCGATGGCAGGACACTCTATGCTGCAAAGGACGGGACCCACAGGAGACCAAGGGGCACGCTCAGCCCTCCAGGGTAGGAGGCGTGCGCGCCTGGCTCCCTCCCCCTCAGCGGACCCACCCGCCCTGTCAGTGTGCCCCCTCCCAGGGCAGAGAAAGGGTGAAGGATAGATACTGGATTTTCCAATGCTGGAGAGCCTGGATCTTAGCCTGGCGGGATGAAGGACCCCTCTCCCCGTGCCTCAGTTTCCTAATCCGTAAGAGCGCTGGCACTGTCTTTCTCTGCTGCGTGCGATTACGGGCTGCGATGCGTGAAGGAGTGTGGCAGAACCGTGAATCAGGACAGAGCGCCGTGGAAATGGCGGTGCTGTTCACAGGCGCCGTGGGTTGGCAGACCGCCGGTTCAACGTGTTGCAAGGGAGGAAGATGTCTGCGCAAAGGCACCAGGGCGGCTGTGATGGTCGTTCAGCCCCAGCACCTCAGCGTCACCGAAATGGCTCAGCACGACTCCTCCACCTCGCAGACCGGACACGGGCAGGGAGACGAGGTCAGGCAGAAAGCCACCGCACCGCCCACGGGGGCTCCGCTCCACGCAGACCTCCTCCCGGCGGCCTCCTCGCCCGCCCGTCCCTGTGGAAAATGGACCCTGTCGTTTTCCACACAAGCACGAGGCTGTGAGCACCTCGGTCAGGCAAAAACCTGGAGGTGAAGTCACTGTGGGCCAGAGGGCTTGAGAATGGAGCGAGCAATGAACCACTTTAAAATAGAGGCGAACGTGTTCGCACAAAAACGCGCACCTTGAGTCCGACTCCTTAGACCGTGAGGTCATCCCGGCAGACAAACACACGGAAACGAGTGAGCAAGCAGCTCTAGGGGTGACGTCTCCCTGTTACCTCGCGTCCTCTTCCTCTCCGGGGCCCGGGGGGCGCGAACCGTCACCTGCGGCTGCGCGGAGACTCTGCCCACCTCCGCCTTTAAGAGCAGATTCAGGCCATTCCGGAGCATGCTGGTGCTCAAGGGCCGGGGGCCGACGCAGAGCCATGAACGCGGCAGGAGAGAGCTGTAACCCCCTCCAAGGCGTGACCTACTTTGATGGCGTGAAGGAAGCCACGACGGGGTGCCCCCCGAGGGGAGCGCGGAGGCGGGCGAATCGGGCCAACGGGGCTGCGCGGGCTCCGTACCAAACGCCCGCAGGCCTAGGAGAGAGGCTGCCGCCGACTCTGACCTCATTTGGGAGGGACCTAGATTGGGGGAGAGCCGGGCAGGAGCGGATGGAGGATCCGGGCCTCCGATCAAAGCAGAACCGGTCTCCCCGGCTGGGGGGGGGGGAGGAGGGAGGGTGCGTGTTCACTGGCGGAAGGACGGGCTGGCCTGGCCCCGTTGGCTCCGTGCAGGCCGCCTGGCCTCCGTGCTGTGCATCGCTGAGCAGGCCCTGGAGGAGGCACAGAAGAACGGCACCCACCAAAGGCGCTGCCCAGCACGGGACTCCGCGGATCCTGCCAAAATGTAACGCTCATAAAGCTCCCCGCGGGCGGCCCCACGCCAACCTCGCCCGGCGGCGGCCCGGGCGTCTTCTTGGAACCCTGGATGAAGGTGAGATGAAGGTGACTCGACTGTCCAGAGCCGCTGCCACTGGGCAACAAACACGTCCTGTAGTTACAGATCTGGTGTGCGCTTCCCACCCCCGTGTCCTCCCCCACCCCGGTGTGCCCTCCCCCACCCCGGTGCCCTCCCCGCCCCCGCGTCCTCCCCCACCTCGCGCCCTCCCCCGCCCCCGCGTCCTCCCCCACCCCGGTGCCCTCCCCCACCCCCGCGTCCTCCCCCACCCCACGCACTCCCCGCCCCCGCGTCCTACCCCACCTCGCGCCCTCCCCCGCCCCCGCGTCCTCCCCCACCCCGGTGCCCTCCCCCACCCCCGCGTCCTCCCCCACCCCACGCACTCCCCCGCCCCCGCGTCCTCCCCCACCCCGGTGCCCTCCCCCGCCCCCGCGTCCTCCCCCACCCCGGTGCCCTCCCCCACCCCCGCGTCCTCCCCCCACCCCGGTGCCCTCCCCCACCCCGGTGCCCTCCCCCACCCCCGCGTCCTCTCCCACCCCGGTGCCCTCCCCCACCCCCGCGTCCTCTCCCACCTCACGCCTCCCCCGCCCCCGCGTCCTCCCCCACCTCGCACCCTCCCCCGCCCCACGTCCTCTCCCACCCCCGCGCCCTCCCCCGCCCCCGTGCCCTCCCCCACCCCCGTGCCCTCCCCCACCCCCGTGTCCTCCCCCACCTCACACCCTCCCCCACCCCCGTGTCCTCTCCCACCCCCGCGCCCTCCCCCGCCCCCGTGCCCTCCCCCACCCCTGTGCCCTCTCCCACCCCGGTGTGCCCTCCCCCACCCCGGTGCCCTCCCCCACCCCCGCGTCCTCTCCCACCCTGAACCCTCCCCCACCCCCGCGTCCTCCCCTGCCCCCGTGTCCTCCCCCACCCCGGTGCCCTCCCCCACCCCCGCGTCCTCTCCCACCCTGAACCCTCCCCCACCCCCGCGTCCTCCCCTGCCCCCGTGTCCTCCCCCACCTCGCGCCCTCCCCCACCCCTGTGCCCTCTCCCACCCCGGTGTGTCCTCCCCCACCCCGGTGTGCCCTCCCCCAGCCTGGAGTTTCCCGTGGCTGGGTTGTGCCCTCAGGGAAGCCTTGAATCTGAAGGAGCTGAGGGGGAGCTGAGGGGGTATCAGGGGGTAGAAATGGCACTCTTTTGTCCAGGGCATTTCGGATA